>NC_059225.1:11066715-11261715 GCF_020615455.1 Coregonus clupeaformis | reverse complement strand
CCCTAGAGCTCAGAGAGGATTGTGTCGAGGCACAGATCTGGGGAAGGGTACCGAAATGTTTCTGCAGCATTGAAAGTCCGCAAGAACACATTGGCCTCAATCATTCTTAAATGGAAGAAGTTTGGAACCACCAAGACTCTTCCTAGAGCTGGCCGCCTGGCCAAACTGAGCAATCGGGGGAGATGGGCCTTGGTCAGGGAGGTGACCAAGAACCCTGATGGCCACTCTGACAGAGCTCCAGACTTGTTCTGTGGAGATGGGAGAATCTTCCAGAAGGACAACCATCTCTGCAGCACTCCACCAATAAGACCTCAGTAAAAGGCACATGACAGCCCGCTTGGAGTTGCCCAAAGGCACCTAAAGGACTCTCAGACCATGAGAAATAAGATTCTCTGGTCTGATGAAACAAAGATTCCCAGCAACCGCAGGGCTCTCCAGAGGGTGGTGCGGTCTGCCGAACGCATTACCAGGGGGCAAACTACCCGCCCTCCAAGACACATTCAGCACTCGATTTCACAGGAAGGCCAAAAAGATCATCAAGGACATCAACCACCCGAGCCACTGCCTGTTCACCCCACTATCATCCAGAAGGCGAGGTCAGTACAGGCGCATCAAAGCTGGGACCGAGAGAATGAAAAACAGCTTCTATCTCAAGGCCATCAGACTGTTAAATAGCCATCACTAGCACATTAGAGGCTGCTGCTGCCTATTGAAATCACTGGCCACTTTAAGAAATGGAACACCAGTCACTTTAATAATGTTTACATATCTTGCACTACTCATCTCATATGTACAGTGGGGAGAACAAGTATTTGATCCACTGCCGATTTTGCAGGTTTTCCTACTTACAAAGCATGTAGAGGTCTGTAATTTTTATCATAGGTACACTTCAACTGTGAGAGACTGAATCAAAAACAAAAATCCAGAAAATCACATTGTATGATTTTTAAGTAATTCATTTGCATTTTATTGCATGACATAAGTATTTGATACATCAGAAAAGCAGAACTTAATATTTGGTACAGAAACCTTTGTTTGCAATTACAGAGATCATACGTTTCCTGTAGGTCTTGACCAGGTTTGCACACACTGCAGCAGGGATTTTGGCCCACTCCTCCATACAGACCTTCTCCAGATCCTTCAGGTTTCGGGGGCTGTCGCTGGGCAACACGGACTTTCAGCTCCCTCCAAAGATTTTCTATTGGGTTCAGGTCTGGAGACTGGCTAGGCCACTCCAGGACCTTGAGATGCTTCTTACGGAGCCACTCCTTAGTTGCCCTGGCTGTGTGTTTCGGGTCGTTGTCATGCTGGAAGACCCAGCCACGACCCATCTTCAATGTTCTTACTGAGGGAAGGAGGTTGTTGGCCAAGATCTCGCGATACATGGCCCCATCCATCCTCCCCTCAATACGGTGCAGACGTCCTGTCCCCTTTGCAGAAAAGCATCCCCAAAGAATGATGTTTCCACCTCCATGCTTCACGGTTGGGATGGTGTTCTTGGGGTTGTACTCATCCTTCTTCCTCCAAACACGGCGAGTGGAGTTTAGACCAAAAAAGCTATATTTTTGTCTCATCAGACCACATGACCTTCACCCATTCCTCCTCTGGATCATCCAGATGGTCATTGGCAAACTTCAGACGGGCCTGGACATGCGCTGGCTTGAGCAGGGGGACCTTGCGTGCACTGCAGGATTTTAATCCATGACAGCGTAGTGTGTTACTAATGGTTTTCTTTGAGACTGTGGTCCCAGCTCTCTTCAGGTCATTGACCAGGTCCTGCCGTATAGTTCTGGGATGATCCCTTATCTTCCTCATGATCATTGATGCCCCATGAGGTGAGATCTTGCATGGAGCCCCAGACCGAGGGTGATTGACCGTCATCTTGAACTTCTTCCATTTTCTAATAATTGCGCCAACAGTTGTTGCCTTCTCACCAAGCTGCTTGCCTATTGTCCTGTAGCCCATCCCAGCCTTGTGCAGGTCTACAATTTTATCCCTGATGACCTTACACAGCTCTCTGGTCTTGGCCATTGTGGAGAGGTTGGAGTCTGATTGAGTGTGTGGACAGGTGTCTTTTATACAGGTAACAAGTTCAAACAGGTGCAGTTAATACAGGTAATGAGTGGAGAACAGGAGGGCTTCTTAAAGAAAAACTAACAGGTCTGTGAGAGCCGGAATTCTTACTGGTTGGTAGGTGATCAAATACTTATGTCATGCAATAAAATGCATATTAATTACATAAAAATCATACAATGTGATTTTCTGGATTTTTGTTTTAGATTCCGTCTCTCACAGTTGAAGTGTACCTATGATAAAAATGACAGACCTCTACATGCTTTTTAAGTAGGAAAACCTGCAAAATCGGCAGTGGATCAAATACTTGTCCTCCCCACTGTACATGTAGGTAGGGGTAAACGTTTAATAATGTTTACATATCTTGCACTACTCATCTCATATGTATATACTGTACTCTATTCTATAATATTCTACTGTATCTTAGTCCATGCTGCTCTGTCATTGCTTGTCCATATATGTATATATTCTTAAATTCCATTCCTTACTAGATGTGTGTGTATTGGGTACAGTGGGGAAAGAAAGTATTTAGTCAGCCACCAATTGTGCAAGTTCTCCCACTTAGAAAGATGAGAGAGGCCTGTAATTTTCATCATAGGTACACGTCAACTGACAGACAAAATGAGAAAACAAATTCCAGAAAATCACATTGTAGGATTTTTAATGAATTTATTTGCAAATTATGGTGGAAAATAAGTATTTGGTCAATAACAAAAAAGTTTCTCAATACTTTGTTATATACCCTTTGTTGGCAATGACACAGGTCAAACAATTTTTCTTTAAGTCTTCACAAGGTTTTCACACACTGTTGCTGGAATTTTGGCCCATTCCTCCATGCAGATCTCCTCTAGAGCAGTGATGTTTTGGGGCTGTCGCTGGGCAACACGGACTTTCAACTCCCTCCAAAGATTTTCTATGGGGTTGAGATTTGGAGACTGGCTAGGCCACTCCAGGACCTTGAAATGCTTCTTACGAAGCCACTCCTTTGTTGCCCGGGCGGTGTGTTTGGGATCATTGTCATGCTGAAAGACCCAGCCACGTTTCATCTTCAATGCCCTTGCTGATGGAAGGAGGTTTTCACTCAAAATCTCACGATACATGGCCCCATTGATTCTTTCCGTTACACGGATCAGTCGTCCTGGTCCCTTTGCAGAAAAACAGCCCCAAAGCATGATGTTTCCACCCCCATGCTTCACAGTAGGTATGGTGTTCTTTGGATGCAACTCAGCATTCTTTGTCCTCCAAACACGACGAGTTGAGTTTTTACCAAAAAGTTATATTTTGGTTTCATCTGACCATATGACATTCTCCCAATCCTCTTCTGGATCATCCAAATGCACTCTAGCAAACTTCAGACGGGCCTGGACATGTACTGGCTTAAGCAGGGGGACACGTCTGGCACTGCAGGATTTGAGTCCCTGGTGGCGTAGTGTGTTACTGATGGTAGGCTTTGTTACTTTGGTCCCAGCTCTCTGCAGGTCATTCACTAGGTCCCCCCGTGTGGTTCTGGGATTTTTGCTCACCGTTCTTGTGATCATTTTGACCCCCACGGGGTGAGATCTTGCGTGGAGCCCCAGATCGAGGGAGATTATCAGTGGTCTTGTATGTCTTCCATTTCCTAATAATTGCTCCCACAGTTGATTTCTTCAAACCAAGCTGCTTACCTATTGCAGATTCAGTCTTCCCAGCCTGGTGCAGGTCTACAATTTTGTTTCTGGTGTCCTTTGACAGCTCTTTGGTCTTGGCCATAGTGGAGTTTGGAGTGTGACTGTTTGAGGTTGTGGACAGGTGTCTTTTATACTGATAACAAGTTCAAACAGGTGCCATTAATACAGGTAACGAGTGGAGGACAGAGGAGCCTCTTAAAGAAGAAGTTACAGGTCTGTGAGAGCCAGAAATCTTGCTTGTTTGTAGGTGACCAAATACTTATTTTCCACCATAAATTCATAAAAAATCCTACAATGTGATTTTCTGGATTTTTTTCTCCTCAATTTGTCTGTTATAGTTGACGTGTACCTATGATGAAAATTACAGGCCTCTCTCATCTTTTTAAGTGGGAGAACTTGCACAATTGGTGGCTGACTAAATACGTTTTTTCCCCACTGTATATGTTGTGAAATTGTTAGATATTACTTGTTAGATATTACTGCACTGTCGGAGCTAGAAGCACAAGCATTTCGCTACACCCACAATAACATCTGCTAAACACGTGTGACAAATAACATTTGATTTGATTTGGCAGCATCATGCTGTGGGGATATTTTCAGCGTCAGGTACTGGGAGACTAGTAAGGATCAAAGCAAAGATGAACGGCGCAAAGTACATCGAGATCCTTGATGAAAACCTGCTCCAGAGCGCTCAGGACCTCAGACTGGGGCGAAGGTTCACCTTCCAACAGGACAACGACCCTAAGCACACAGCCAAGACAACGCAGGTGTCTCTGAATGTCCTTGAGTGGCCCAGCCAGAGCCTGGACTTGAACCCGATCTAACATCTCTGGAGACCTGAAAATAGCTGTGCAGCGACGCTCTCCATCTAACCTGATAGAGCTTGAAAGGATCTGCAGAGAAGAATGGGAGAAACTCCCCAAATACACGTGTGCCAAGCTTGTAGCGTCATACCCAAGAAGACTCAAGGCTGTAATCGCTGCCAAAAGTGCTTCAAAGTACTGAGTAAAGGGTCTGAATACTTATATAAAATGTGATTTCAGTTTTTTATTTTAAATAAATTACCAAAAATTTATAAAAACCTGTTTTTGCTTTGCCATTATGGGGTATTGTGTGTAGATTGATGACGGGGGAAAAAAAAGTCAAGGGGTCTGAATATTTTCCGAATGCACTGTAGCTTATCAACAAACCAAAAAATACATATTTGGATTGTTGATTGACATGATGAACATGTAGAGAAAACATGGAGACGTGACTGAGGAGGACAGATCTAGATGGAGGAGGACAGATGGACAGGTCTACATGGAGGAGGACAGATGGACAGGTCTCCATGGAGGAGGACAGATGGACAGGTCTCCATGGAGGAGGACAGATGGACAGGTCTACATGGAGGAGGACAGATGGACAGGTCTCCATGGAGGAGGACAGATGGACAGGTCTCCATGGAGGAGGACAGATGGACAGGTCTAGATGGAGGAGGACAGATGGACAGGTCTCCATGGAGGAGGACAGATGGACAGGTCTACATGGAGGAGGACAGATGGACAGGTCTACATGGAGGAGGACAGATGGACAGGTCTAGATGGAGGAGGACAGATGGACAGGTCTCCATGGAGGAGGACAGATGGACAGGTCTACATGGAGGAGGACAGATGGACAGGTGTATTGTCTAGTCTACCTGGATCTCCTGCGTCGATCATAGGAACGGCTTCTGGAATGACTTCTACTGTAGGTCCGACTGTGGCTGTTATACCTGCGGTAGGTGATGCTGCGGGAGCGGGAACGGGAGCGGCCTCTGGGATACCGCCTCCTGTCCCTGCTCCGACTCCTAGGAGAAGAGTTCAGATTATTTATGTCCTTCCATATCAGACCTGTAGATCATAAAACCTGGATATTACCTTTATATTACACAAACCAGACATTACCAGGCTACTTATCAAAATAACAACAATCATTTCAGTCAGTCAACCAGCCAGTCAACCAGCCAGTCAGTCAACCAGCCAGTCAGTAAACCAGCCAGTCAGTCAACCAGCCAGTCAACCAGCCAGTCAGTAAACCAGCCAGTAAAACCCCCCAGCCAGTAAACCCACCCCCCCCGCCAGTAAACCCACCCCCCCAGAGCCAGTAAAGCCACCCCCACCAGCCAGTAAAGCCACCCCCCCAGAGCCAGTAAACCCACCCCCCACCAGCCAGTAAACCCACCCCCCCAGAGCCAGTAAACCCACCCCCACCAGCCAGTAAACCCACCCCCCAGAGCCAGTAAACCCACCCCCCAGAGCCAGTAAACCCACCCCCCAGAGCCAGTAAACCCACCCCCACCAGCCAGTAAACCCACCCCCCAGAGCCAGTAAACCCCCCCCAGCCAGTAAACCCACCCCCCCAGAGCCAGTAAACCCACCCCCCAGAGCCAGTAAAGCCACCCCCACCAGCCAGTAAACCCACCCCCACAGAGCCAGTAAACCCACCCCCCAGCCAGTAAACCCCCCACCCCCAGAGCCAGTAAACCCACCCCCCGCCAGTAAACCCACCCCCCAGAGCCAGTAAACCGTAAACCCCCCCCACCCCCCAGAGCCAGTAAACCCCCAGCCAGTAAACCCACCCCCCAGAGCCAGTAAACCCACCCCCCAGAGCCAGTAACCCCCCAGCCAGTAAACCCCCCCCAGCCAGTAAACCCCCCAGCCAGTAAACCCACCCCCCACCCAGTAAACCCACCCCCCACCCCCCAGAGCCAGTAAACCCCCCCAACCAGTAAAGCATCCAGTCAGTAAACCTGGAGGAGTAGCTGGAGGAGCGTGACCTATTCCTGGAGCAGCTGGAGGAGGGGGATCTTCCTCTGGACCGGGACCTGTGGGAGTGGCTAGATCCCGACCGGGACCTCCTGCTGCCCCGCTCCTCCTCCGTGGCCCCTCCCCCGGCTCCAGCTGCAGACTGAGACCTCTCCTCACTGGAGCTGCTGTCCTGGTTCCTGGGCCTCTGATTCAGTCTGGCCGTCTTCCGTACCTCGTCGAACAGTGACCCCGGACGCACCCGGCTCTGGCTCTTGATCTGGATGCTGACACCCCCCTGGGTCCTTCCGCCTTGGCTCTGGGTCCTGCTGCCCTGGGGCCTGATGCCTCCCTGGGGCTGGGTCCGGGTCCCACTGTGCTCCGGGAGTCTGGTGGGGAGCAGACGGGCCATGGAGGAGGGGTTTGGGTTCAGGGCCTGCAGAACAGCCATCCCCTTCAGAGGCTTCCATTTGGGGTCGACAGGAGGTCCAGCGGCTCTGCCTGCTGCAGTTTCCTGCTGCTCCCCACTAGCTAGCGTCACAGCTGGCAGAGAGGCTGTAGACTGTGATTCTTTAACAGGTGAGAGGAACACGTCTCCATTCTTTAAGGTGCAACTCAGAGGAGCCAGGGTTTTCAGACTGATACCTGGGACCTGTTGGCCCAGAGGGCCTGGTGGCTCGGTAGTGGGGTCAGGGAGGTCATGTTCTGGGGTGCAGATCTCCATATCGTCTACCATCTCTGGCTGATCCATCTTTGGCAGGTTAGCAGTGAGGTCCTGAGGTTCAGTGTGTTTTGGGTTTGAGTTGGCAGTTGGTTTAGCTCTCTGTTTTTTGGTCATCTCTGCTGTATCTTCCATGCTGTGAGGCGTTGGCTGTATTGAACTGTTTGTGTTGGGTGAAGCAAGACTTCTCTCCTTGTCCTCCTTTTCCAGACGTGGGGATTTGCCTGTTCTTCCCCCGTCAGCTCTCTGAGGACTATCCTTTACAGCAGCATGTTTCTCTTTCTGGGACTCATCCTCCTCCTCTTCCTCTCCGAACTCCAGTGGCGGCTGCCAGTGGAATGTCTCCTTCAGCTTCTGGTGTTTCCTCTTGGACCTCTTGGACTTGACTTTTGACCTGTGGGAGCCAGACTTGGCAGAGCTCCTCCTCTTGTGTTTGTGTTTATGTTTGTTCTTCTTCCTGCTCTTGTGTGTCTCTGCCTCGGGGCCCTTCTCAGGGCTCCCCTCCAATGGGGAGGCAGTATGTACAGGAAGTACCAACACATCAGAGGTTCCAGGGGCTTTGTTCATCTTGCTGTGTGACCGTACATGGTGTTCGTGTTCTGACTCGGAGCTGGCCTCACCCTCCTCCTTCTCTGACAGGAAGACCTTGTGCTCGGTGATGACCATCTTGGGCAGCACTTTCTCAGAGTCGCTCTCAGAGTCCCAACCAGCGAGAGCTGCCAGTCTCTGGTCAGGAATCTCTGCTGATCTAACCTCAGACTTCTGGTTGTTCACCAGGCTGGTCTTTCTGCCTATTTTATCCCCATCACTGTCCCACTCTGACCTACTGCTGGGTTCCTCCAAGGACTTTTGGTCTGGTTTCAGACTTTTTGCTTCTGTCGCCTGACGATGCCGGTCTTCTGATAAGGGGCCAAAGAGTTTCGGTCCCTTGGAGCCATTCTGCCTGGGCCCAGGACTGTGTTCGCTTGCTGTTCCGTCCTCAGAGTCAGATGAAAATGTGTTGATCTGTGTGTCGGGCGCTTTGAGGTACTTATCCAGGTTCTTGATCCGCTTCAGAGAGCTGTAGTACTGCTTCCAGCCTTTTTCTATCTTTATCTTGTTTAAAGTCTTGTCTAAGGTCTTGTCGATGCCTCTCCCGTGAGAGTCATAAGAGTCTGACCTGCTGTAGGAGGAGGATCTGCTGTAGTAGTGACCTGGTGACCTTATCCTGGACCGGGAGTGACTCCTGGAGCGACTGCGAGAAAGGCTGTAGGACCTGCTCCGGTAGGAGCCGCTGGGTGATCGTCTCTGGTGTCTGTGGCTCTTAGAGCCATGGCTCTTTTCCAGGTGGGAGTTCTCTGGGTGGTTCTCAGATGTACTGGGGGCTGTGGGGCCCATGGGGGACAGACAGGCTGGGGTCGTCTTGGTCTTGACCTCCTGGACTCGGACGTAGGAGGGTTTCCATGGTTTCTGGCCGGGCTTCCAGCGTGAGGGAGGGGGGCTGTCGCTCATGGGGATGACAGGGGCGTTCTCAGGGGCGGCAGGGAGGGCCGTGGTTTTGGTCTCTACACCCTTCACTGCCCCTGCGGCTGAGGTGTCTGGCTTTAGCCTGCTGACGTCAGCAATCTTGGGCTTCTTGGAGGATCTGGTTGCCTTCCTCCTCCTGAGCCTGGACAAAGACTTGGACCTGGATCTGTACCGGGATCTGGATCGAGACCTAGATCTGGACCGGGACCTTGACATGGATAGAGACCTGCTTCTGGAGCGAGACAGGCTCCTGGACTGGGAGTAAGACATAGACCTGCCCCGAGATCTGGAGTGGCTGGGTGTGTAGGACCTGGAGTCTCTGGAGGAGGGGGAGGAGCGGCGCCGCTTGCCCAACCCGGAGCACTGCTTCCTGGGGGAGCGTCGGCGGGCGGAGGGGGTCCGGGACACAGAGAGGGACCTTCTCTCCATGTCACCAAGCTTTGACCCCTGACCCTCTGGGATGGCCGACTCTTTGGGCTCTTTGCTCTTGGTGGACTCCTTCCTTTGTCTCTTGGCATGTTTGCGTTTCTTGGCCTTCTTGCGCTTGGCTTTTTTCTTCTCCTTCCTGTGTGGGCGGGGCTGGCTGGAGCGGTCAGAGCTGTGGCCTGAGGAGCACTCCGGGGACTGGGACCACGGGGAGTCACTCCTGCTGCGGTCCTCCTCCCATCTGCTGGAACAAAGGTCATTCAATCTGTTAAGTCAAGAGAACACCCTCAGAGGGGACAGTCGAACTGACCTCAAGGTTTCAAACAATAAGACATGTAGCTGATAATGCTTAACTTTTTTTTTCAAGTTGTCACACATACAGTAACTATGGCCCATGGTGTGGTTATAGTAACTATGGCCCATGGCGTGGTTATAGTAACTATGGCCCATGGTGTGGTTATAGTAACTATGGCCCATGGTGTGGTTATAGTAACTATGGCCCATGGTGTGGTTATAGTAACTATGGCCCATGGTGTGGTTATAGTAACTATGGCCCATGGTGTGGTTATAGTAACTATGGCCCATGGTGTGGTTATAGTAACTATGGCCCATGGTGTGGTTATAGTAACTATGGCCCATGGTGTGGTTATAGTAACTATGGCCCATGGTGTGGTTATAGTAACTATGGCCCATGGTGTGGTTATAGTAACTATGGCCCATGGTGTGGTTATAGTAACTATGGCCCATGGTGTGGTTATAGTAACTATGGCCCATGGCGTGGTTATAGTAACTATGGCCCATGGTGTGGTTATAGTAACTATGGCCCATGGTGTGGTTATAGTAACTATGGCCCATGGCGTGGTTATAGTAACTATGGCCCATGGTGTGGTTATAGTAACTATGGCCCATGGTGTGGTTATAGTAACTATGGCCCATGGTGTGGTTATAGTAACTATGGCCCATGGTGTGGTTATAGTAACTATGGCCCATGGTGTGGTTATAGTAACTATGGCCCATGGTGTGGTTATAGTAACTATGGCCCATGGCGTGGGTTATAGTAACTATGGCCCATGGTGTGGTTATAGTAACTATGGCCCATGGTGTGGTTATAGTAACTATGGCCCATGGTGTGGTTATAGTAACTATGGCCCATGGTGTGGTTATAGTAACTATGGCCCATGGTGTGGTTATAGTAACTATGGCCCATGGTGTGGTTATAGTAACTATGGCCCATGGTGTGGTTATAGTAACTATGGCCCATGGTGTGGTTATAGTAACTATGGCCCATGGCGTGGTTATAGTAACTATGGCCCATGGTGTGGTTATAGTAACTATGGCCCATGGTGTGGTTATAGTAACTATGGCCCATGGTGTGGTTATAGTAACTATGTATTATATATAGCAGTTTCAGTAGCTACGTATTATACAGTGTATATATATATATATATATATATATATATATATATATATATATATATATATATATATATATATATATATATATATATATATATATATATATATATATATATATATACAGTAGTTATAGTAGCTACAGTGAGGGAAAAAAGTATTTGATCCCCTGCTGATTTTGTATGTTTGCCCACTGACAAAGAAATGATCAGTCTATAATTTTAATGGTAGGTTTATTTGAACAGTGAGAGACAGAATAACAACAAAAAAATCCAGAAAAAATGTTATAAATTGATTTGCATTTTAATGAGGGAAATAAGTATTTTACCCCCTCTCAATCAGAAAGATTTCTGGCTCCCAGGTGTCTTTTATACAGGTACTGAGCTGAGATTAGGAGCACACTCTTAAAGGGAATGCTCCTAATCTCAGCTTGTTACCTGTATAAAAGACACCTGTCCACAGAAGCAATCAATCAATCAGATTCCAAACTCTCCACCATGGCCAAGACCAAAGAGCTCTCCAAGGATGTCAGGGACAAGATTGTAGACCTACACAAGGCTGGAATGGGCTACAAGACCATCGCCAAGCAGCTTGGTGAGAAGGTGACAACAGTTGGTGCGATTATTCGCAAATGGAAGAAACACAAAAGAACGGTCAATCTCCCTCGGCCTGGGGCTCCATGCAAGATCTCACCTCGTGGAGTTGCAATGATCATGAGAACGGTGAGGAGTCAGCCCAGAACTACACGGGAGGATCTTGTCAATGATCTCAAGGCAGCTGGGACCATAGTCACCAAGAAAACAATTGGTAACACACTACGCCGTGAAGGCTGAAATCCTGCAGCGCCCGCAAGGTCCCCCTGCTCAAGAAAGCACAAATACAGGGCTGTGTGAAGTTTGCCAATGAACATCTGAATGATTCAGAGGAGAACTGGGTGAAAGTGTTGTGGTCAGATGAGACCAAAATTGAGCTCTTTGGCATCAACTCAACTCGCCGTGTTTGGAGGAGGAGGAATGCTGCCTATGACCCCCAGAACACCATCCCCACCGTCAAACATGGAGGTGGAAACATTATGCTTTGGGGGTGTTTCTCTGCTAAGGGGACAGGACAACTTCACTGCATCAAAGGGACGATGGACGGGGCCATGTACCGTCAAATCTTGGGTGAGAACCTCCTTCCCTCAGCCAGGGCATTGAAAATGGGTCGTGGATGGGTATTCCAGCATGACAATGACCCAAAACACACAGCCAAGGCAACAAAGGAGTGGCTCAAGAAGAAGCACATTAAGGTCCTGGAGTGGCCTAGCCAGTCTCCAGACCTTAATCCCATAGAAAATCTGTGGAGGTAGCTGAAGGTTCGAGTTGCCAAACGTCAGCCTCAAAACCTTAATGACTTGGAGAAGATCTGCAAAGAGGAGTGGGACAAAATCCCTTCTGAGATGTGTGCAAACCTGGTGGCGAACTACAAGAAACGTCTGACCTCTGTGATTGCCAACAAGGGTTTTGCCACCAAGTACTAAGTCATGTTTTGCAGAGGTGTCAAATACTTATTTCCCTCATTAAAATGCAAATCAATTTATAACATTTGACATGCGTTTTTCTGGATTTTGTTGTTGTTATTCTGTCTCTCACTGTTCAAATTAACCTACCATTAAAATTATAGACTGATCATTTCTTTGTCAGTGGGCAAACTTACAAAATCAGCAGGGGATCAAATACTTTTTTCCCTCACTGTATGTATTATGTACACTACCAGACAAAAGTTGACACACCTTCTCATTCAAGGGTTTATCATTATTTTTACTATTTTTTTTACATTGTAGAATAATAGTGAAGACATCAAAACTATGAAATAACACATATGGAATCATGTAGTAATCAAAAAAGTGTTAAACAAATCAAAATATATTTTATATTTGAGGATCTTCAAATAGCCACCCTTTGCATTGATGACAGCTTTGCACACTCTTGGCATTCTCTCAACCAGCTTCATGAGGTAGTCACCTGGAATGCATTTAAATTAATAGGTGTGCCTTGTTAATTTGTGGAATTTCTTTCCTTCTTAATGCGTTTGAGCCAATCAGTTGTGTTGTGACAAGGTAGGAGGGGTATACAGAAGATAGCCCTATTTGGTAAAAGACCAAGTCCATATTATGGCAAGAACAGCTCAAATAAGCAAAGAGAAATTACAGTCCATCATTACTAAGACGTGAAGGTCAGTCAATACTGAACATTTCAAGAACTTTGAAAGTTTCTTCAAGTGCAGTCGCAAAAATCATCAAGCGCTATGATGAAACTGGCTCTCATGAGGACCACCACAGGAATGGAAGACCCAGAGTTACCTCTGCTGCAGAGGTTAAGTTCATTAGAGTTACCAGCCTCAGAAATTGTAGCCCAAATAAATGCTTCACAGAGTTCAAGTAACAGAACAACATAACAATTCCACTTCATGGTGGAATTGCTGCAAAGAAACCACTACTAAAAGGACACCTCCTCCCAACAATGACCTACAGGGAGGAGGTGAGGGCTCTGGGAGTGTGGTGCCAGGAAAATAACCTCTCCCTCAACGTCAACAAAACAAAGGAGTTGATCGTGGACTTCAGGAAACAGAAGAGGGTGCACCCCCCTATCCACATCGACGGGACCGCAGTGGAGAAGGTGGAAAGATTCAAGTTCCTTGGCGTACACATCACTGACAAACTGAAATGGTCCACCCACGCAGACAGTGTGGTGAAGAAGTCTCTTCAAGAGCCTCTTCAACCTCAGGAGGCTGATGAAATTTGGCTTATCACCTAAAACTTCTACAGATTCACAATTGAGAGAATCCTGTCGGGCTGTATCACCGCCTGGTACGGCAACTGCACCGCCCACAACCGCAGGGCTCTCCAGAGGGTGGTGCGGTCTGCCGAGCGCATTACCGGGGGCAAACTACCCGCCCTCCAAGACACCTACAGCACCCGATGTCACAGGAAGGCCAAAAAGATCATCAAGGACATCAACCACCCGAGCCACTGCCTGTTCACCCCTGCTATCATCCAGAAGGCGAGGTCAGTACAGGTGCATCAAAGCTGGGACCGAGAGAATGAAAAACAGCTTTTATCTCAAGGCCATCAGACTGTTAAATAGCCATCACTAGCACATTAAAGGCTGCTGCTGCCTATTGAAATCACTGGCCACTTTAAGAAATGGAACACTAGTCACTTTAATAATGTTTCCATATCTTGCACTACTCATCTCATATGTATATACTGCATTCTATTCTATAATATTCTACTGTATCTTAGTCCATGCCGCTCTGACATTGCTTGTCCATATATGTATATATTCTTACATTCCATTCCTTACTAGTTTTGTGTGTATTGGGTATATGTTGTGTAATTGTTAGATATTACTGCACTGTCGGAGCTAGAAGCACAAGCATTTCGCTACACCCGCTATAAACATCTGCTAATCACGTGTATGTGACAAATACAATTTGATTTGATAAGAAGAGACCTGCTTGAACCAAGAAACACAAGCAATGGACATTAGACCGGTGGAAATGTGTCATTTGGTCTGGAGTCCAAATTGGTTCAAACCGCCATGTCTTTGTGAGATGCGGTGTGGGTGAACGGATGATCTCCGCATGTGTATTTCCCACCGTAAAGCATGGAGGAGGAGGTGTTATGGTGTGGGGGTGCTTTGCTGGTGACACTGTCTGTGATTTATTTAGAATTCAAGGCACAGTTAACCAGCATGGCTACCACAGCATTCTGCAGCAATACACCACCCCATCTGGTTTGCACTTAGTGGGACTATCATTTGTTTTTCAACAGGACAATGACCCAACACACCTCCAGGCTGTGTAAGGGCTATTTTACCAAGAAGGAGAGTGATGGAGTGCTGCATCAGATGACCTGGCCTCCACAATCCCCCGACCTCAACCCAATTGAGATGTTTTGGGATGAGTTGGACCGCAGAGTGAAGGTAAAGCAGCCAACAAGTGTTCAGTATATGTGGGAACTCCTTCAAGACTGTTGGAAAAGCATTCCAGGTGAAGCTGGTTGAGAGAATGCCAAGAGTGTGCAAAGCTGTCATCAAGGCAAAGGGTGGCTATTTGAAGAATCTCAAATATAAAATATATTTTGATTGGTTTAACACTTTTTTTCGTTACTACATGATTCCATGTGTTATTTCATAGCTGTTTCACTATTATTCTACAATGTAGAAAATAGTAAAAATAAAGAAAAACCCTTGAATGAGTAGGTGTCTAAACCTTTGACTGGTAGTGTAGCTACATGCCAAATGGATAGGCTACCCTCAGGTATCTGAAAAGACAATGATGTTTACTGATCATGAAAACCATGCAGTTACTTGCTGTATAACTCTGATGATGGAGCTAAACGTGGAATAAATCGGAAAATGTGTAGATTTGACTTCAAGAGGTGATGATATTACAACCAAATAGTTCTAACATTTATTTTAAAATCCCTTGAAAACGGCACATGGTTTTAGTGGAGCTCGGGGTCTCCTTGCCCCCAGTAGCCATGTTGTGGCCCTATAGACCTATGGTGTAGTTCCTGTATACAGTGAAACAGCGGCGTACTTGTCTCCTCGGCGCCATCTCTCTACGCTGGGCGGCTGGTAGGACTTGGTTCTCCGCATTTCCTCCTTCCAGTGGGGCGGAGTCTCGCTGTTTCCTCGCCCCTCCTCCTCCGAGGCAGAGCGGGACTTAGAGCACGTTGGGGTGTGGTACCTCTGCAGAGAGAGCAGAACAGGAAACTAACCAGACTGACATACCCTCTGCAGAGAGAGCAGAACAGGAAACTAACCAGACTGACATACCCTCTGCAGAGAGAGCAGAACAGGAAACTAACCAGACTGACATACCCTCTGCAGAGAGAGCAGAACAGGAAACTAACCAGACTGACATACCCTCTGCAGAGAGAGCAGAACAGGAAACTAACCAGACTGACATACCCTCTGCAGAGAGAGCAGAACAGGAAACTAACCAGACTGACATACCCTCTGCAGAGAGAGCAGAACAGGAAACTAACCAGACTGACATACCCTCTGCAGAGAGAGCAGAACAGGAAACTAACCAGACTGACATACCCTCTGCAGAGAGAGCAGAACAGGAAACTAACCAGACTGACATACCCTCTGCAGAGAGAGCAGAACAGGAAACTAACCAGACTGACATACCCTCTGCAGAGAGAGCAGAACAGGAAACTAACCAGACTGACATACCCTCTGCAGAGAGAGCAGAACAGGAAACTAACCAGACTGACATACCCTCTGCAGAGAGAGCAGAACAGGAAACTAACCAGACTGACATACCCTCTGCAGAGAGAGCAGAACAGGAAACTAACCAGACTGACATTCAGCACGCTGGGGTGTGGTACCTCTGCAGAGAGAGCAGAACAGGAAACTAACCAGACTGACATACCCTCTGCAGAGAGAGCAGAACAGGAAACTAACCAGACTGACATTCAGCACGCTGGGGTGTGGTACCTCTGCAGAGAGAGCAGAACAGGAAACTAACCAGACTGACATACCCTCTGCAGAGAGAGCAGAACAGGAAACTAACCAGACTGACATACCCTCTGCAGAGAGAGCAGAACAGGAAACTAACCAGACTGACACACCCTCTGCAGAGAGAGCAGAACAGGAAACTAACCAGACTGACATACCCTCTGCAGAGAGAGCAGAACAGGAAACTAACCAGACTGACATTCAGCACGCTGGGGTGTGGTACCTCTGCAGAGAGAACAGAACAGGAAACTAACCAGACTGACATACCCTCTGCAGAGAGAGCAGAACAGGAAACTAACCAGACTGACATACCCTCTGCAGAGAGAGCAGAACAGGAAACTAACCAGACTGACATACCCTCTGCAGAGAGAGCAGAACAGGAAACTAACCAGACTGACATACCCTCTGCAGAGAGAGCAGAACAGGAAACTAGCCAGACTGACATACCCTCTGCAGAGAGAGCAGAACAGGAAACTAACCAGACTGACATACCCTCTGCAGAGAGAGCAGAACAGGAAACTAACCAGACTGACACACCCTCTGCAGAGAGAGAAGAACAGGAAACTAACCAGACTGACATACCCTCTGCAGAGAGAGCAGAACAGGAAACTAGCCAGACTGACATACCCTCTGCAGAGAGAGCAGAACAGGAAACTAGCCAGACTGACATACCCTCTGCAGAGAGAGCAGAACAGGAAACTAACCAGACTGACATACCCTCTGCAGAGAGAGCAGAACAGGAAACTAACCAGACTGACATACCCTCTGCAGAGAGAGCAGAACAGGAAACTAACCAGACTGACATACCCTCTGCAGAGAGAGCAGAACAGGAAACTAACCAGACTGACATACCCTCTGCAGAGAGAGCAGAACAGGAAACTAACCAGACTGACATACCCTCTGCAGAGAGAGCAGAACAGGAAACTAACCAGACTGACATACCCTCTGCAGAGAGAGCAGAACAGGAAACTAACCAGACTGACATACCCTCTGCAGAGAGAGCAGAACAGGAAACTAACCAGACTGACACACCCTCTGCAGAGAGAGCAGAACAGGAAACTAACCAGACTGACATACCCTCTGCAGAGAGAGCAGAACAGGAAACTAACCAGACTGACATACCCTCTGCAGAGAGAGCAGAACAGGAAACTAACCAGACTGACATACCCTCTGCAGAGAGAGCAGAACAGGAAACTAACCAGACTGACATACCCTCTGCAGAGAGAGCAGAACAGGAAACTAACCAGACTGACATAC
Organism: Coregonus clupeaformis; assembly: GCF_020615455.1. Classification (NCBI taxonomy): domain Eukaryota; kingdom Metazoa; phylum Chordata; class Actinopteri; order Salmoniformes; family Salmonidae; genus Coregonus; species Coregonus clupeaformis. The sequence continues at coordinate 11,244,374 of NC_059225.1, read as the reverse complement.
CCTCTGCAGAGAGAGCAGAACAGGAAACTAACCAGACTGACATACCCTCTGCAGAGAGAGCAGAACAGGAAACTAACCAGACTGACATTCAGCACGCTGGGGTGTGGTACCTCTGCAGAGAGAGCAGAACAGGAAACTAACCAGACTGACATACCCTCTGCAGAGAGAGAAGAACAGGAAACTAACCAGACTGACATTCAGCACGCTGGGGTGTGGTACCTCTGCAGAGAGAGCAGAACAGGAAACTAACCAGACTGACATACCCTCTGCAGAGAGAGCAGAACAGGAAACTAACCAGACTGACATACCCTCTGCAGAGAGAGCAGAACAGGAAACTAACCAGACTGACATACCCTCTGCAGAGAGAGCAGAACAGGAAACTAACCAGACTGACACACCCTCTGCAGAGAGAGCAGAACAGGAAACTAACCAGACTGACATACCCTCTGCAGAGAGAGCAGAACAGGAAACTAACCAGACTGACATTCAGCACGCTGGGGTGTGGTACCTCTGCAGAGAGAACAGAACAGGAAACTAACCAGACTGACATACCCTCTGCAGAGAGAGCAGAACAGGAAACTAACCAGACTGACATACCCTCTGCAGAGAGAGCAGAACAGGAAACTAACCAGACTGACATACCCTCTGCAGAGAGAGCAGAACAGGAAACTAACCAGACTGACATACCCTCTGCAGAGAGAGCAGAACAGGAAACTAGCCAGACTGACATACCCTCTGCAGAGAGAGCAGAACAGGAAACTAACCAGACTGACACACCCTCTGCAGAGAGAGAAGAACAGGAAACTAACCAGACTGACATACCCTCTGCAGAGAGAGCAGAACAGGAAACTAGCCAGACTGACATACCCTCTGCAGAGAGAGCAGAACAGGAAACTAGCCAGACTGACATACCCTCTGCAGAGAGAGCAGAACAGGAAACTAACCAGACTGACATACCCTCTGCAGAGAGAGCAGAACAGGAAACTAACCAGACTGACATACCCTCTGCAGAGAGAGCAGAACAGGAAACTAACCAGACTGACATACCCTCTGCAGAGAGAGCAGAACAGGAAACTAACCAGACTGACATACCCTCTGCAGAGAGAGCAGAACAGGAAACTAACCAGACTGACATACCCTCTGCAGAGAGAGCAGAACAGGAAACTAACCAGACTGACATACCCTCTGCAGAGAGAGCAGAACAGGAAACTAACCAGACTGACATACCCTCTGCAGAGAGAGCAGAACAGGAAACTAACCAGACTGACATACCCTCTGCAGAGAGAGCAGAACAGGAAACTAACCAGACTGACATACCCTCTGCAGAGAGAGCAGAACAGGAAACTAACCAGACTGACATACCCTCTGCAGAGAGAGCAGAACAGGAAACTAGCCAGACTGACATACCCTCTGCAGAGAGAGCAGAACAGGAAACTAACCAGACTGACATACCCTCTGCAGAGAGAGCAGAACAGGAAACTAACCAGACTGACATACCCTCTGCAGAGAGAGCAGAACAGGAAACTAACCAGACTGACATACCCTCTGCAGAGAGAGCAGAACAGGAAACTAACCAGACTGACATACCCTCTGCAGAGAGAGCAGAACAGGAAACTAACCAGACTGACATACCCTCTGCAGAGAGAGCAGAACAGGAAACTAACCAGACTGACATACCCTCTGCAGAGAGAGCAGAACAGGAAACTAGCCAGACTGACATACAGCACGCTGGCGTTCTGCACATGTCACTTCCTCCCCTGATAGTCTAGTCCAGTTTCTACACAGAGGTCACAAAGAGCTGGTTACCTGATGTCCATGAAGTCAACATCGAATGGATGCTTTAGCGGGGAATGAAAATGATCTAACGGTGCAAAATGAGAGCTAGGCAGTTTCATCAGGAATACAGGAGAAGACCAGAGACAGAGAAACGTTTGTTTCTTAGAGATTAAAATAGATTTCTCAGGATATTTAGCAACATCTAGTTGTTTCTGTACCGTTCATCTTCTGTCCTTATAACAGGTTGTTATGTCTTTGTGTTGAGTCCTGATTCAGTCACATTGGGGCTTTACAGACACATTGGGGCTTTACAGAGACTTCAGACTAGAGAATGTACCATTGTTATAGTATGGTAGTAGTTATAATAGGATAATGTACCATTGTCCCCCTGCCTTTGATCTTGCGTCCAGACTTGGTGACGGACTGCTTCAGGTCATTGGGAAGGGAGGAGGCACCTGGCTCAGTTCTGGAAATAACATGAACCCAATTATAGACAAACAAACTGGAAGTCATTTGGTTTTCAGTTTGGGTCATTTTGAGGCTTAAAAAAGTGAATGCCCTATTTTCAATGACAAGCATTATTCAATTAACATTTCAGGTCAAGTGGTCAATTCTTGAGTTAAATTAGGCAGCTACTGTATTACACAAGACTAGATTGACCCTAGATTAGATTGGCCCGGGACTAGATTGAGCCTCAAGACATGCAACACATGGTAGGATCAGAATGAAGGGACTGACTGGCTGATGTCTGGCTGGTTAACAGGGTTAGTAACAGAGATAGACTGACGTGTCTGGCTGGTGCTCCTGACCCGGCTGGTCTCTCCTCAACAGGAAGCGGTTCTCAGGAACAGGAGGGATCTCCTCTGGTCGCACTACTGGCTTCTCTCTCTTCACACCACTCTGCTCCTTCCCTCCATCCTCCACAGCTACCGTCACCATCCCTCCATCCACAGGGCTTATTGAGTAGCAACAAAACACACCAATATAAAAAACATCAGTGGTATGTAAACAGATTTGACAGGAGAGTTGCACATCATAATAAGCCCAAAATGTCTTGTGAATAATTTGGCCGTATTGGTGTGAGGTAGTTCACAGTGAACCTCACCTCTTCAGACCAGGCTCCACCCTCTCCGTGTGACCCTCTCTCTTCCCCTCCCTCGCTCTATTCCTCTTCTTGGAGCGTTTGCTCTTGGAGCGTCTCTTTCTCCTGTGATGGTGATGCTTCTCCTCGGATTCACTCCCAGACTCCAGAGAGGACAACTGGGAGGAGCCAGGAGAACTGAGGGAGGAGTCTGCAGAATGGGACCGCCGCTTCCTCTTTCCTTCCAGAACTACAGAACAGAGAAAGAGTAGAGACACACAGAGAGACAGAAACAGATAGTGAGAGAGTGAGAGACGGGGACAAGAGAGAAAGAGACAGACAGAGGGACACAGACGGAGAGAGAGCAACAGACAGAGACACAGAGCGAGAGAGAGAGAGACAGAGCGAGAGAGAGAGAGAGAGCGAGAGAGCGAGAGAGAGAGAGAGAGAGACAGAGCGAGAGAGAGAGAGAGAGCGAGAGAGAGAGCGAGAGAGAGAGAGAGAGAGACAGAGAGAGAGAGAGAGAGAGAGACACACACAGAGAGAGAGAGAGAGAGACACACACACAGAGAGAGAGAGACACAGCGCGCGAGAGAGAGACACAGAGAGAGAGAGAGAGAGACACAGAGCGAGAGAGAGAGAGACACAGAGCGAGAGAGAGAGAGACACAGAGAGAGAGAGACACACAGAGAGACACACACAGAGAGAGAGAGACACACAAAAAATTAAATCTCTCCTGGACAACTTTTTAGCATTAACATTCTCCTACACCAATGAAGGTATAAATTTGGCCGTTTGGAACATAAACTTTATATTTGACAAATTAGCCTCCTTGGCTAATCTTAAGAAACATAAGAGCAAACCAAAAATAATAGATCATGAAAAATGGTTTGATAATGATTGCAAAAATCTAAGAAAGTCATTGAGAAATATATCTAATCATAAACACAGAGACCCAGACAACAAAAATATACGTCTTCAATATGGGGAAACACTGAAGCAATACAAACACACCCTAAGAACAAAAAAGGAACAGCACATTAGAAATCAGCTAGATGTGATTGAGGAATCCATAGAATCAAACCACTTCTGGGAGAATTGGAATAAATTAAACAAACCTCATAATGAGGAATTGGCTATCCAAAATGGGGATATGTGGAGAAATCACTTTGCAAACCTCTACAGCAATATAACAAAGAGCCCAGAACAACAAGATATACAAGAAAAATTACAAATCCTTGAATCAGCAGTCAAAGACTATCAGAATCCTGTGGATACCCCAATTACAGAACAAGAATTATTGGAAAAACTTTGCACTCTCCAACCCAAAAAGGCCTGTGGTGCTGATGGTATTTTAAATGAAATGATCAAATATACAGACCATAAATTCAAATTGGCTATACTCAAACTCTTCAACATTATCCTAACTGCAGGTATTTTCCCCGATATTTGGAACCAAGGATTGATCACACCAATTTATAAAAATGGAGACAAATTTGACCCAAATAATTACAGAGGAATTTGCGTTAACAGCAACTTGGGGGAAAATTCTCTGCAGTATCATAAACAGCAGACTACATAATTTCCTTGATGAACACAACGTCCTAAGCAGAAGCCAGATTGGATTTGTAAAAAATTATCGTACAACAGACCACATTTACACCCTCCAGACTCTAATTGACAAACAAGTCAATCAAAACAAAGGCAAAATCTACTCGTGTTTTGTAGACTTCAAGAAAGCATTTGATTCAATTTGGCACGAAGGTCTTTTTTACAAACTAATAGAAAGTGGTATTGGAGGGAAAACATATGATGTTATTAAATCAATGTACACTAAAAACAAATGTGCGATTAAAATCGGCAACAAGCAAACAGACTTCTTCTCTCAGGGACGTGGAGTGAAACAGGGCTGCCCAATAAGTCCAACACTATTTAACATCTACATTAACGAATTGGCAAAAACATTAGAAGAATCGTCAGCACCTGGTCTCACCCTACACAACACTGAAATCAAGTGTCTGCTGTACGCAGATGACCTGGTGCTACTGTCTCCCACTAAGGAGGGGTTACAGCAGCATCTAGATCATCTGCACAGATTCTGTCAGACCTGGGCTCTGACCGTTAATCTAAAAAAAACGAATATAATGATATTCCAAAAAAGGTCAGGAAATCAGGATGACAAATATAAATTCTATTTGGACACAGTTCTATTAGAACACACCACAAATTACACGTATCTAGGACTAAATATCAGCAACACAGGTAGCTTTCACATGGCTGTGAATGAGCTGAGAGACAAAGCAAGAAGAGCATTCTATGCCATTAAAAGGAATATTAAAATCGAAATTCCAATTAGAATCTGGCTGAAAATTTTCCAATCAGTTATAGAACCAATTGCTCTATATGGCAGCGAAGTATGGGGTCCGCTCTCTAATACTGAATTTACCAAATGGGACAAACATCCAATCGAAATACTGCATGCAGAGTTTTGCAAGACTGTATTGCAAGTGCAAAGAAAAACTCCAAATAACGCATGTAGAGCAGAATTGGGCCAATACCCCCCTCCTTATTCGAATTGAAAAAAGAGCCATCAAATTTTACAACCATCTAAAAACAAGTGACCCCAAAACATTCCATCACACAGCTCTACTATGTCAAGAGATGAAACAAGAGAAGAGTCCCCTCAGCCAGCTGGTTCTGAGGCTCAGTTCACTAACCAAAACCAACCTCATAGAGCCTCAGGACAGCACTCAGAAAATCTGGCCCAACCAAATCATCACAAAGCAAAAAGAAAAATATATCACCTATTGGAAAGACACCACAAAATATCAAAGTAAACTTCAATGCTATTTGGCTCTAAACAGACAGTACATGGTGGCAGACTATCTGACCACTGTGACTGATAGAAAACTGAGGAAAACACTGACTAGGTACAGACTCAGTGAGCACAGTCTGGCTATAGAGACCGGTCGTCACAGGCAAACCTGGCTGCCCAGAGAGGACAGGCTGTGCTCACTCTGCCCCCGGGGAGAGGTAGAGACAGAGCTGCATTTCCTATTACACTGTGACAAATACTCAGACCTAAGAGAATCTTTCTTTCCCAAAATTATCATTCAGTACAACGAATTTGAAACTATAAAAGAGGAAGAAAAAAATCAAATATTTATTGGGTGAAAAGCCCAAGAAAGAAAGAAAGAAAGAGACAGACAGACAGAGACACAGAGAGTGAGAGAGAGAGAGAGAGACACAGAGTGAGAGAGAGAGACACACACAGAGAGAGAGACACACACAGAGAGAGAGAGAGAGAGAGAGAGAGAGAGAGACACAGAGAGAGAGAGAGAGACACACAGAGAGAGAGAGACAGACACACACAGAGAGAGAGAGAGACAGACACACACAGAGAGAGAGAGAGACACACACAGAGAGAGAGACACACACACAGAGAGAGAGAGAGAGACACACACACAGAGAGAGAGAGAGAGACACAGAGAGAGAGAGAGAGAGACACACAGAGAGAGAGAGACACAGAGAGAAAGAGAGAGACTACTTTGAAGCCCCCTCACGCTGCTCAGAGGTTATTAGTCAACCATGCCCACACCCCATTTAGGCCCCCTCAGATCAGACCTATGCCCCTCCTGCCCACCCCATGCCCCCCACTCCCGCAAAGAGGGCCTCAACATGAAAGTCTCATATACGCCCAGGCCGTGAACAGGCAAACAGGCCCAACCCCCACTCTTACACTAGCCTAAGACAATGGCATGTACCAGATGCTCAGCAGGCTCTGCTCACACTTACTGGTCTAAGGCCAAACCACACGACTAACAACATTAGACACTTTATGGAACACAAAGCCTTCATTATCTCATCCTGGAATATCCAAGGCCTGAGGTCATCTGCCTTTGACCTAAAGAGCAGAAACCTGGACTTCACCAAATAAATCAGAAATACAGACATTGTCATCCTACAAGAAACATGGTATAGAGGAGATGGACCCACTGGTTGCCCTCTAGGTTACAGAGAGCTGGTAGTCCCATCCACCTGGTTTCCCTCTAGGTTACAGAGAGCTGGTAGTCCCATCCACCTGGTTGCCCTCTAGGTTACAGAGAGCTGGTAGTCCCATCCACCAAACTACCAGGTGTGAAACAGAGAAGGGACTCAGGGGGTATGCTAATGTGGTATAGAGCAGACCTAACTCACTCTAAATTAATCAAAACAGGAACATTTTACATTTGGTTAGAAATTCAAAAGGAAATGATCTCAACAGAGAAAAATGTCCTCCTGTGTGCTACCTATATCCCCCCCACTAGAATCCCCATACTTTAATGAAGACAGCTTCTACATCCTAGAGGGGGAAATCAACCATTTCCAGGCCCAGGGACATGTACTAGTCTGTGGCGACCTAAATGCCAGAACTGGACAAGAACCTGACACCCTCAGCACACAGGGGGACAAACACCTACCTGGAGGTGACAGCATTCCCTCCCCCATATGCCCCCCTAGGCACAACTATGACAACATAACCAACAAAAACGGGTCACAAATCCTGCAGTTCTGTCGCACACTGGGTATGTACATAGTCAATGGTAGGCTTTGAGTTTTACTCCTATGGTAGGTACACCTATAGCTCATCTCTTGGCAGTAGTATTGTAGACTACTTTATCACTGACCTCAACCCAGAGTCTCTCAGAGCGTTCATAGTCATCCCACTGACACCCCTATCAGATCACTGCAAAATCACAGTCTACTTGAACAGAGCAATCATCACTCATGAGGCATCAAAGCCAAAGGAACTGAATAATATTAGGAAATGCTATAGATGGAAGGAAAGTAGTGTGGAAACCTACCAAAAAACAATTGGGCAACAACTAATTAAACCCCTTTTAGACAACTTCCTGGACAAAACGTTCCACTGTAATAGTGAAGGTGTAAACTTGGCAGTAGAAAACCTAAACAGTATATTTGACCTTTCAGCTTCCCTATCAAATCTAAAAAATGTCAAACAGAAAACCAAAAGAAAATGAACAACAATGCCAAATGGATTGATGACGAAAGCAAAAACCTAAGAAAGAAATTGAGAAACCTATCCGACCAAAAACACAGAGACCCAGAAAACCTGAGTCTATGCCTTCACTATGGTGAATCACTAAAACAATACAGAAAAACAGTGGGGGAAAAAAGTATTTAGTCAGCCACCAATTGTGCAAGTTCTACCACTTAAAAAGATGAGAGGCCTGTAATTTTCATCATAGGTACACGTCAACTATGACAGACAAATTGAGAGAAAAAAATCCAGAAAATCACATTGTAGGATTTTTAATGAATTTATTTGCAAATTATGGTGGAAAAAAAGTATTTGGTCACCTACAAACAAGCAAGATTTCTGGCTCTCAAAGACCTGTAACTTCTTCTTTAAGAGGCTCCTCTGTCCTCCACTCGTTACCTGTATTAATGGCACCTGTTTGAACTTGTTATCAGTATAAAAGACACCTGTCCACAACCTCAAACAGTCACACTCCAAACTCCACTATGGCCAAGACCAAAGAGCTGTCAAAGGACACCAGAAACAAAATTGTAGACCTGCACCAGGCTGGGAAGACTGAATCTGCAATAGGTAAGCAGCTTGGTTTGAAGAAATCAACTGTGGGAGCAATTATTAGGAAATGGAAGACATACAAGACCACTGATAATCTCCCTCGATCTGGGGCTCCACGCAAGATCTCACCCCGTGGGGTCAAAATGATCACAAGAACGGTGAGCAAAAATCCCAGAACCACACGGGGGGACCTAGTGAATGACCTGCAGAGAGCTGGGACCAAAGTAACAAAGCCTACCATCAGTAACACACTACGCCGCCAGGGACTCAAATCCTGCAATGCCAGACGTGTCCCCCTGCTTAAGCCATTACATGTCCAGCCCGTCTGAAGTTTGCTAGAGTGCATTTGGATGATCCAGAAGAGGATTGGGAGAATGTCATATGGTCAGATGAAACCAAAATATAACTTTTTGGTAAAAACTCAACTCGTCATGTTTGGAGGACAAAGAATGCTGAGTTGCATCCAAAGAACACCATACCTACTGTGAAGCATGGGGGTGGAAACATCATGCTTTGGGGCTGTTTTTCTGCAAAGGGACCAGGGACGACTGATCCGTGTAAAGGAAAGAATGAATGGGGCCATGTATCGTGAGATTTTGAGTGAAATCCTCCTTCCATCAGCAAGGGCATTGAAGATGAAACGTGGCTGGGTCTTTCAGCATGACAATGATCCCAAACACACCGCCCGGGCAACGAAGGAGTGGCTTCGTAAGAAGCATTTCAAGGTCCTGGAGCGGCCTAGCCAGTCTCCAGATCTCAACCCCATAGAAAATCTTTGGAGGGAGTTGAAAGTCTGTGTTGCCCAGCGACAGCCCCAAAACATCACTGCTCTAGAGGAGATCTGCATGGAGGAATGGGCCAAAATACCAGCAACAGTGTGTGAAAACCTTGTGAAGACTTACAGAAAAATTGTTTGACCTGTGTCATTGCCAACAAAGGGTATATAACAACGTATTGAGAAACTTTTGTTGTTGACCAAATACTTATTTTCCACCATAATTTGCAAATAAATTCATAAAAAATCCTACAATGTGATTTTCTGGATTTTTTTCTCATTTTGTCTGTCATAGTTGACGTGTACCTATGATGAAAATTACAGGCCTCTCTCATCTTTTTAAGTGGGAGAACTTGCACAATTGGTGGCTGACTAAATACTTTTTTCCCCCACTGTATCTATCCAAAATGGAGATGTATGGGAAAACCACTTCTTTAATCCTTTTGGCACTATAACAAAGAACAAACAGCAAAAACATATACATGATCAAATTCAAATCTTAAAATCAACTTTTAAAGACTAACAGAACCCACTGGATTCTCCAATTACATTGAATGAACTACAGGACAAAATACAAACCCTCCAACCCAAAAAGGCCTGTGGTGTTGATGGTATCCTCAATGAAATGATAAAATATACAGATCATAAATTAAAATTGGCTATACTTAAACTCTTTAACATCATCCTTAGCTCTGGTATCTTCCCCAATATTTGGAACCAAGGACTGATCACCCCAATCCACAAAAGTGAAGACAAATTTGACCCCAATAACTACCGTGGGATATGTGTCAACAGCAACCTTGGGAAAATCCTCTGCATTATCATTAACAGTAGACTCGTACATTTCCTCAGTGAAAACAATTTACTGAGAAAATGTCAAATTGGCTTTTTACCAAATTACCGTACGTCAGACCACATATTCACCCTGCACACCCTAATTGACAAACAAACCAACCAAAACGAAGGCGAAGTCTTCTCATGCTTTGTTGATTTCAAAAAAGCTTTTGACTCAATTTGGCATGAGGGTCGGAATACAAATTGATGGAAAGTTTTGTTGGGGGAAAAACATACAACATTATAAAATCCATGTACACAAAAAAGTGTGCGGTAAAAATTGGCAAAAAACACACATTTCTTTCCACAGGGCCGTGGGGTGAGACAGGGATGCAGCTTAAGCCCCACCCTCTTCAACATATGTATCAACGAATTGGCGAGGGTACTAGAACAGTCTGCAGCACCCGGCCTCACCCTACTAGAATCTGAAGTCAAATGTCTACTGTTTGCTGATGATCTGATGCTTCTGTCACCAACCAAGGAGGGCCTACAGCAGCACCTAGATCTTCTGCACAGATTCTGTCAGACCTGGGCCCTGACAGTAAATCTCAGTAAGACAAAAATAATGGTGTTCCAAAAAAGGTCCAGTTGCCAGGACAACAAATACAAATTCCATCTAGACACCATTGCCCTAAAGCACACAAAAAAACTATACATACCTTGGCCTAAACATCAGCGCCACAGGTAACTTCCACAAAGCTGTGAACGATCTGAGAGACAAGGCAAGAAGGGCCTTCTATGCCATCAAAAGGAACATAAAATTCGACATACCAATTAGGATCTGGCAAAGAATACTTGAATCAGTTATAGAACCCATTGCCCTTTATGGTTGTGAGGTCTGGGGTCCGCTCACCAACCAAGATTTCACAAAATGGGACAAACACCAAATTGAGACTCTGCATGCAGAATTCTGCAAAAATATCCTCAGTGTACAACGTAAAACAGCAAATAATGCATGCACAGCAGAATTAGGCAGATACTGCAAATTATCAAAATCCAGAAAAGAGCCGTTAAATTCTACAACCACCTAAAAGGAAGTGATTCCCTAACCTTACATAACAAAGCCATCACCTACAGAGAGATGAACCTGGAGAAGAGTCCCCTAAGCAAGCTGGTCCTGGGGCTCTGTTCACAAACACAAACAGACCCCACATAGCCCCAGGACAGCAACACAATTAGACCCAACCAAATCATGAGAAAACAAAAATAATATTAACTTTACACATTGGAAAGAATTACCAAATAAACAGAGCAAACTAGAATGCTATTTGGCCCTAAACTGAGAGTACACAGTGGCAGAATACCTAACCCAAACATAAGGTAAGCTTTGACCATGTACAGACTCAGTGAGCATAGCCTTGCTATTGAGAAAGGCCGCCGTAGGAAGACCTGGCTCTCAAGAGAAGACAGGCTATGTGCACACTGCCCACAGAATGAGGTTGAAACTGAGCTGCACTTCCTAACCTCCTGCCAAATGTATGACCATATTCGAGATACATATTTCCCTCAGATTACACAGGCCCACAAAGAATTAGAAAACAATCCCAATTTTGATAAACTCCCATATCTATTGGGTGAAATACCAGTGTGCCATCACAGCAGCAAGATTTGTGACCTGTTGCCACAAGAAAAGGGCAACCAGTGAAGAACAAACACCATTGAAAATACAACCCATATTTATGTTGATTTATACGTAGAATAACAGGTCAACTACCAGTCTGGTTAAATAGGTACATAGAATAACAACAGGTCATCAACTACCAGTCTGGTTAAATTTACATTGACCCCCCCTCTATGTTTTTACACTGCTGCTACTCGCTGTTTATTATCTATGCAGTCACTTTACCCCTACCTACAGTGGGGAGAACAAGTATTTGATACACTGCCGATTTTGCAGGTTTTCCTACTTACAAAGCATGTAGGTCTGTAATTTTTAATCATAGGTACACTTCAACTGTGAGAGACGGAATCTAAAACAAAAATCCAGAAAATCACATTGTATGATTAAGTAATTAATTTGCATTTTATTGCATGACATAAGTATTTGATACATCAGAAAAGCAGAACTTAATATTTGGTACAGAAACCTTTGTTTGCAATTACAGAGATCATACGTTTCCTGTAGGTCTTGACCAGGTTTGCACACACTGCAGCAGGGATTTTGGCCCACTCCTCCATACAGACCTTCTCCAGATCCTTCAGGTTTCGGGGGCTGTCGCTGGGCAATACGGACTTTCAGCTCCCTCCAAAGATTTTCTATTGGGTTCAGGTCTGGAGACTGGCTAGGCCACTCCAGGACCTTGAGATGTTTCTTACGGAACCACTCCTTAGTTGCCCTGGCTGTGTGTTTCGGGTCGTTGTCATGCTGGAAGACCCAGCCACGACCCATCTTCAATGCTCTTACTGAGGGAAGGAGGTTGTTGGCAAAGATCTCGCGATACATGGCCCCATCCATCCTCCCCCTCAATACGGTGCAGTCGTCCTGTCCCCTTTGCAGAAAAGCATCCCCAAAGAATGATGTTTCCACCTCCATGCTTCACGGTTGGGATGGTGTTCTTGGGGTTGTACTCATCCTTCTTCTTCCTCCAAACACGGCGAGTGGAGTTTAGACCAAAAGCTATATTTTTGTCTCATCAGACCACATGACCTTCTCCCATTCCTCCTCTGGATCATCCAGATGGTCATTGGCAAACTTCAGACGGGCCTGGACATGCGCTGGCTTGAGCAGGGGGACCTTGCGTGCGCTGCAGGATTTTAATCCATGACGGCGTAGTGTGTTTCTAATGGTTTTCTTTGAGACTGTGGTCCCAGCTCTCTTCAGGTCATTGACCAGGTCCTGCCGTGTAGTTCTGGGCTGATCCCTCACCTTCCTCATGATCATTGATGCCCCACGAGGTGAGATCTTGCATGGAGCCCCAGACCGAGGGTGATTGACCGTCATCTTGAACTTCTTCCATTTTCTAATAATTGCGCCAACAGTTGTTGCCTTCTCACCAAGCTGCTTGCCTATCCCAGCCTTGTGCAGGTCTACAATTTTATCCCTGATGTCCTTACACAGCTCTCTGGTCTTGGCCATTGTGGAGAGGTTGGAGTCTGTTTGATTGAGTGTGTGGACAGGTGTCTTTTATACAGGTAACAAGTTCAAACAGATGCAGTTAATACAGGTAATGGGTGGAGAACAGGAGGGATTCTTAAAGAAAAACTAACAGGTCTGTGAGAGCCAGAAATCTACATTTACATTTTAGTCATTTAGCAGACACTCTTATCCAGAGCGACTTACAGTTAGTGAATACATACATATATATATATACACATATACATATATATATATATATATTATTTTTTATACTGGCCCCCCGTGGGAAACGAACCCACAACCCTGGCGTTGCAAACGCCATGCTCTATCAACTGAGCTACATCCCTGCCGGCCATTCCCTCCCCTACCCTGGACGACGCTGGGCCAATTGTGCGCCGCCCATGAGTCTCCCGGTCGCGGCCAGCTGCGACAGAGCCTGGATTCGAACCAGGATCTCTAGTGGCAGAGTTAGCACTGCGATGCAGTGCCTTAAACCACTGCGCCACTCAGGAGTACTGGTTGGTAGGTGATCAAATACTTATGTCATGCAATAAAATGCAAATTAATTACTTAAAAATCATACAATGTGATTTTCTGGATTTTTGTTTTAGATTCCGTCTCTCCGAGTTGAAGTGTACCTATGATACAAATGACAGACATCTACATGCTTTGTAAGTAGGAAAACCTGCAAAATCGGCAGTGTATCAAATACTTGTTCTCCCCACTGTACATGTACAAATTACCTCGACTAACCTGTACCCCCGCACATTGACTTGGTACCAGTACCCCCTGTATATAGCCTCGGTATTGTTATTTTATTGTGTTATTTTATTAACTCTATTTCTTGAACTGCACTGTTGGTTAAGGTCAGTAAGCATTTCATGGTAAGGTCTACAGCTGTTGTGTTCGGCGCATGTTTGATTTCTGTACAATAACAAGAGGTTTTCAACATCATCCAGGTAGAATCAGGAATTCCCCAGGGCAGCTGTCTAGGCCCCTTGCTTTTTTCCATCTTTACTAACGACATGCCACTGGCCTGGAGTAAAGCCAGTGTGTCTATGTATGCGGATGACTCAACACTATACACGTCAGCTACTACAGGGATTGAAATGACTGCAACACTTAACAAAGAGCTGCAGTTAGTTTCACAATGGGTGGCAAGGAATAAGTTAGTGCTAAATATTTCAAAAACTAAAAGCATTGTATTTGGAACAAATCATTCACTAAATCCTAAACCTCAACTAAATCTCGTAATGAATAATGTGGAAATTGAGTAAGTTGAGAAGACTAAACCTGCTTGAAGTAACCCTGGATTGTAAACTGTCATGGTCAAAACGTATTGATACAACAGTAGATAACACGGGGAGAAGTCTGTCCATAATAAAGTGCTGCTCTACCTTCTTAACAACACTATCAACAAGGCAGGTTCTACAGGCCCTAGTTTTGTCCCACCTGGACTACTGTTCAGTCATGTGGTCAGGTGCCACAAAGAGGGACTTAGGAAAATTGCAATTGGCTCAGAACAGGGCAGCACGGCTGGCCCTTGGATGTACACAGAGAGCTAACATTAATAATATGCATGTCAGTCTCTCCTGGCTCAAAGTGGAGGAGAGATTGACTTCATCACTACTTGTATTTGTGAGAGGTATTGACATGTTGAAATCACCGAGCTGTCTGCTTAAACGACTAGCACACAGCTCAGACACCCATGCATACCCCACAAGACAGAACAGACTATGGGAGGCGCACAGTACTACATAGAGCCATGACTACATGGAACTCTATTCCACATCAAGTAACTGATGCAATCAGTAGAATCAGATTTTAAAAACCAGATAAAAATACACCTTATGGAACAGCGGGGACTGTGAAGAGACACACACACAGGTACATGCATACACACACACACAATAACATACGCACTACACACACACGTACACATGGATTTTGTGTTGTAGATATGTGGTATTGGAGTAAGGGCCTGAGGGCACACACTTAGTGTGTTGTGAAATCTGTTATGAATGTATTATAATGTTTTTAAAATGTATAACTGCCTTAATTTTGCCGGAACCCAGGAAGAGCAGCTGCTGCCTTGGCCGGAACTAATGGGGATCCATAATAAACCCCAGGAAGAGTAGCTGCTGCCTTGGCAGGAACTAATGGAGATCCATAATAAACCCCAGGAAGAGTAGCTGCTGCCTTGGCAGGAACTAATGGAGATCCATAATAAACCCCAGGAAGAGTAGCTGCTGCCTTGGCAGGAACTAATGGGGATCCATAATAAACCCCAGGAAGAGTAGCTGCTGCCTTGGCAGGAACTAATGGGGATCCATAATAAACCCCAGGAAGAGTAGCTGCTGCCTTGGCAGGAACTAATGGGGATCCATAATAAACCCCAGGAAGAGTAGCTGCTGCCTTGGCAGGAACTAATGGGGATCCATAATAAACCCCAGAAAGAGTAGCTGCTGCCTTGGCGAGGAACTAATGGGGATCCATAATAAACCCCAGGAAGAGTAGCTGCTGCCTTGGCAGGAACTAATGGGGATCCATAATAAACCCCAGGAAGAGTAGCTGCTGCCTTGGCAGGAACTAATGGGGATCCATAATAAACCCCAGGAAGAGTAGCTGCTGCCTTGGCAGGAACTAATGGGGATCCATAATAAACCCCAGGAAGAGTAGCTGCTGCCTTGGCAGGAACTAATGGGGATCCATAATAAACCCCAGGAAGAGTAGCTGCTGCCTTGGCAGGAACTAATGGGGATCCATAATAAACCCCAGGAAGAGTAGCTGCTGCCTTGGCAGGAACTAATGGGGATCCATAATAAACCCCAGGAAGAGTAGCTGCTGCCTTGGCAGGAACTAATGGGGATCCATAATAAACCCCAGGAAGAGTAGCTGCTGCCTTGGCAGGAACTAATGGGGATCCATAATAAACCCCAGGAAGAGTAGCTGCTGCCTTGGCAGGAACTAATGGGGATCCATAATAAACCCCAGGAAGAGTAGCAGCTGCCTTGGTAGGAACTAATGGGGATCCATAATAAACCCCAGGAAGAGTAGCTGCTGCCTTGACAGGAACTAATGGGGATCCATAATAAACCCCAGGAAGAGTAGCTGCTGCCTTGGCAGGAACTAATGGAGATCCATAATAAATACAATACAAACTACCAGTCTGGTTAAATAGCTAAGGGATAACACAGGAGTGAATGACAGACAAGTCACTGTGTGGAGGGAGGGAGGAAGGAGTGTGGTCCCTACCATCGTTGGCTGACTTCGTGATGAGCTGACCACAGTCCATAACCCTAACATCAGCATATGGCCTGCTGGCTCCATCCGTCTTCAGACCCTCAATCCTCTTGATCACCTCAAAGCCTGAGATGACCAGGCCAAACACCACATGGACCCTGCAGGGGGGAGGAGTCAGAGGGGTGGAGAGGTTAATGACCACAGTACCACAGAGACCCTGACAATAATACAACAGGGAGAGGTTAGGGCCAACCAGTGGAGGCTTGTCCAGGGAGGAAGATTTGATATGTACTGCCAGTAAACCTTATCTTGAGCTGTAAGGTAGTGAGACTAGACGTACCCATCGAGATGAGGTGCTGTCTTGGTGGTTCTGTTGGAGGGTTCCAGTCCAGCATGGCCCGGGCAGAGTTATGGAAAACAGTGAGGAGGAGGAAGAGAATGAGAGAACAGATCACAGCAACCAAACAGGTAGCAACCATGACCATTATTACATTATTAATGACCAATTATACTGGGCTTAAAGGAAGAGCTATAGTGGTTGAGGTATTCTGTTATGAGGTGAGGACAGGTGTGTTGAGGTATTCTGTTATGAGGTGAGGACAGGTGTGTGTTGAGGTATTCTGTTATGAGGTGAGGACAGGTGTGTGTTGAGGTATTCTGTTATGAGGTGAGGACAGGTGTGTGTTGAGGTATTCTGGAGCCATGAACAACAGAACCTTTTATAACAACATAGTCCAAACTGCACTGTCATTTTCATGCTATACCATCATGACCAAATGTCAAATGACTCACTGCGCTCAATGTAGACAATACATGTTCGCACTACAATAAATATCTAATCTAGATGATGTTGAAATGACTGCTGGCTCTGTTGTGTTGCTGCCCTGGTGCTTAGAAGATAGGCTGTGTTCATAGTGTACATTAAGTTATGGCCCTAGAAAATCCCTTTTATTTCTTTGCCTGATTCCATCTAGTTTTTTCCCAAATTCTGTTTTCTTCGTTTCGTTTTTCCAGGTTAACGTTTTTCAATAGAAAAATAACCAAATTGGATGTTAAGTCCATAACCATGCTTAAACCACATCAGGAGACCACTTTTGAGGTCTGGGAATAATCCTTTAACTCAACTGCGCACCAGCCAGAGTAAAAAAAAAAAAGGCCACTGGATTGATGCAAATAATCATGATATCATTCTGCCAAATAGGCAGAGGTTACGTTGTAGTTAACATTTAATTGAGAAGGTTTTTGGGAAAGCCTTTCCATCTACCAGAAGACGGTTGTCATTAAATTAGCATAATCGCTAACGGCTACACAAAGTGGTAGACGAACACGCACATAGACATTCCTGTGCTGTTGACTCTTCAAAAAGTTGAAGGTCAATATGAATCACTGATGCATTTTCTTCATGTTTTATGATAATCTGGAGTAAATTAATGATTTTGCTAATAAGTTCAATATATTTAGTTGATGCATTTTTTTGAATATTGTTGGAAATTCCGTCTGGATTCCGTGATTGCATCCACATTCTCCACAGTGTGGATTTGATAGTTTAGTAAGTTTAAAACAGACTACTGAATGAGAGATAGAAAGACAGACAGACAGTCAGGAGAGGAGAGAGAAACAGAAACACAACCCTGGAGACACATTACCTTGGAAGAGCACGATGACTTTCTGAAAAATTTTACACAAAAATGGCAAGAGAAACATTGTAACTTATTTGTGGGCAAAATAAGGAATCCATGTTTGTTTATTTCTGTGCATTGAAGCACATCGACTGACTGAAGGGGAGAAAGAAGGGTTGTAAAATTCACACAACATTATGTTATTCTGCAGTGCTTAGCCCTGACATAATACATAGACAGGCAGGCCTCTATTCTGCAGTGCTTAGCCCTGACATAATACATAGACAGGCCTCTATTCTGCAGTGCTTAGGCCTGACATAATACATAGACATGCAGGCCTCTATTCTGCAGTGCTTAGGCCTGACATAATACATAGACAGGCAGGCCTCTATTCTGCAGTGCTTAGGCCTGACATAATACATAGACAGGCAGGCCTCTATTCTGCAGTGCTTAGCCCTGACATAATACATAGACAGGCCTCTATTCTGCAGTGCTTAGGCCTGACATAATACATAGACAGGCAGGCCTCTATTCTGCAGTGCTTAGGCCTGACATAATACATAGACAGGCAGGCCTCTATTCTGCAGTGCTTAGGCCTGACATAATACATAGACAGGCAGGCCTCTATTCTGCAGTGCTTAGGCCTGACATAATACATAGACAGGCAGGCCTCTATTCTGCAGTGCTTAGGCCTGACATAATACATAGACAGGCATCAGATAAACAGCTAAACAAATTAGCTGAACCTGAAATGAACCTCAGCTACAGAGGGACTGACCATCTCATGTGGAAACCTGTCAACCAGAAAGCTTAGCCTGTATAAACCAGACACTTCTCTGAGATTGAGGAGTTTAAAGACTATATATGAGATGCCTTAAGTTATTAAATGTTATGACACCTTTATGAATTTCTACTCACATGAAGAACTGGGACCCGTTGGTGTGTTTGCCGCGGTTGGCCATGGACAGCAGGAAAGCTCTGTCGTGTTTGAGAATAAAGTTCTCGTCTGTTTGAGAGAGAGAGAGACATGGACAATCTGTGAGATTCACACCTCTCACTGTTTATGGTGGAGGTGGTGAGAGGGGGAGAGAGAGAGAGAGGGGTAGAGGAAGGGATAGAGAGAGGGGTAGAGGAAGAGAGTGAGGGATGGGGGAGGGAGCGAGGGATGGGGGAGGGAGCGAGGGATGGAGAGAGAGGGGGAGGGAGCAAAAGAGGGAGGGATAGAGGGAAAAGGAGAGAGAGAGGGGGATGGAGAGAGAGAGAGGGATAGAGCGAGAGATAGAGAGAGAGAGAGAGAGAGAGATCACGTGTTCTCCCAGTATAGGACTGACAGATTCAGTCAATAACCTGAGATAGAATAGAGCTTCTAATAACGTGATCAATAAAACAATCATCCCTCACCTCCAGACGGCTACATCCCTCACCTTCAGACTGCTATATCCCTCACCTTCAGACGGCTACATCCCTCACCTTCAGACGGCTACATCCCTCACCTTCAGACTGCTATATCCCTCACCTTCAGACTGCTATATCCCTCACCTTCAGACGGCTACATCCCTCACCTTCAGACGGCTACATCCCTCACCTTCAGACGGCTACATCCCTCACCTTCAGACGGCTACATCCCTCACCTTCAGACGGCTACATCCCTCACCTTCAGACGGCTACATCCTCACCTCCAGACGGCTACATCCCTCACCTTCAGACGGCTACATCCCTCACCTTCAGACGGCTTCATCCCTCACCTTCAGATGGCTACATCCCTCACCTTCAGACGGCTACATCCCTCACCTTCAGACGGCTACATCCCTCACCTCCAGACGGCTACATCCCTCACCTTCAGACGGCTACATCCCTCATCTTCAGACGGCTACATCCCTCACCTTCAGACGGCTACATCCCTCACCTTCAGACGGCTACATCCCTCACCTTCAGACGGCTACATCCCTCACCTTCAGACGGCTACATCCCTCACCTTCAGACGGCTACATCCCTCACCTTCAGACGGCTACATCCCTCACCTTCAGACGGCTACATCCCTCACCTTCAGACGGCTACATCCCTCACCTTTTCACAATCTGAGTTACCAAATCTTTGTTAACAGATAACACCCCCCTACCACCGCTCTGCTCACCACCCTGTGCTGCTCAACACCCTCCCTGGAAAATATATTAACAGGGACACGGCTTGAGTGGCTACAGCTAACAGGAATTGAAAGGTAGTGTAGGAACCCCTGAAGACTGACACCAACTGGCTGGCTGACTGGCTAGCTCAGGGGTTCCCAAACCGTTTCCTCTGGACCAGAAAAACTCAGACCAAGTTTTTAAAAAGTAGTTATAAAAACATTTATATTCTCATCAACATGTGATAAGCTCTTTTGACACATTTTAAGTAAATTACTAGAAAAAAGCAATTTATTAATGGACAACACATTTTGTTCAAAATAATTCAAATTCATTGTATTAGCCTATAGCTATCATTGATAGGGCTATAGTAATTATTGCTATACACTAGCGGTCAAAGGTTTTAGAACACCTACTCTTTAAGGGTTTTTCTTTATTTTTTAAACTATTTTCTACATTGTAGAATAATAGTGAAGACATCAAAACTATGATATAACATATGGAATCATGTAGTAACCAAAACAGTGCTAAATAGCCACCCTTTGCCTTGATGACAGCTTTGCACACTTGACATTCTCTCAACCAGCTTCACCTGGAATGCTTTTCCAACAGTCTTGATGTGCCATCCTGGATCAGCTGCACTACCTGAGCCACTTGTGTGGGTTGTAGACTCAGTCTCATGCTACCACTAGAGTGAAAGCACCGCCAGCATTCAAAAGTGACCAAAACATCAGCCAGGAAGCATAGGAACTGAGAAGTGGTCTGTGGTCACCACCTGCAGAACCACTTCTTTATTGGGGGTGTCTTGCTAATTGCCTATAATTTCCACCTGTTGTCTATTCCATTTGCACAACAGCATGTGACATTTATTGTCAATCAGTGTTGCTTCCTAAGTGGACAGTTTGATTTCACAGAAGTGTGATTGACTTGGAGTTACATTGTGTTGTTTAAGTGTTCCCTTTATTTTTTTGAGCAGTGTATATTCACATACATATATGGTTTAGGACGAGTCAGACCGCAGAGTGAAGGAAAAGCAGCCAACAAGTGCTCAGCATATGTGGGAACTCCTTCAAGACCATTGGAAAAGCATTCATGGTGAAGCTGGTTGAGAGAATGCCAAGAGTGTGCAAAGCTGTTATCAAGGCAAAGGGTGGCTATTTCAAGAATCTCAAATATATTTTGATTTGTTTAACACTTTTTTGGTTACTAGATGATTCCATATGTGTTATTTCATACACTGCTCAAAAAAATTAAAGGGAACACTTAAACAACACAATGTAACTCCAAGTCAATCACACTTCTGTGAAATGGCAGCTGTGAGCTGTGGCAAGAAGGTTTGCTGTGTCTGTCAGCGTAGTGTCCAGAGCATGGAGGCGCTACCAGGAGACAGGCCAGTACATCAGGAGACGTGGAGGAGGCCGTAGGAGGGCAACAACCCAGCAGCAGGACTGCTACCTCCGCCTTTGTGCAAGGAGGAGCAGGAGGAGCACTGCCAGAGCCCTGCAAAATGACCTCCAGCAGGCCACAAATGTGCATGTGTCTGCTCAAACGGTCAGAAACAGACTCCATGAGGGTGGTATGAGGGCCCGACGTCCACAGGTGGGGGGTTGAGCTTACAGCCCAACACCGTGCAGGACGTTTGGCATTTGCCAGAGAACACCAAGATTGGCAAATTCACGCTGGCGCCCTGTGCTCTTCACAGATGAAAGCAGGTTCACACTGAGCACGTGACAGACGTGACAGAGTCTGGAGACGCCGTGGAGAACGTTCTGCTGCCTGCAACATCCTCCAGCATGACCGGTTTGGCGGTGGGTCAGTCATGGTGTGGGGTGGCATTTCTTTGGGGGGCCGCACAGCCCTCCATGTGCTCGCTCAGAGGTAGCCTGACTGCCATTAGGTACCGAGATGAGATCCTCAGACCCCTTGTGAGACCATATGCTGGTGCGGTTGGCCCTGGGTTCCTCCTAATGCAAGACAATGCTAGACCTCATGTGACTGGAGGTGTCAGCAGTTCCTGCAAGAGGAAGGCATTGATGCTATGGACTGGCCCTCCCGTTCCCCAGACCTGAATCCAATTGAGCACATCTGGGACATCATGTCTCGCTGCTTTAGTCCAGGTCTGGGAGGAGATCCCTCAGGAGACCATCCGCCACCTCATCAGGAGCATGCCCAGGCGTTGTAGGGAGGTCATACAGGCACGTGGAGGCCACACACACTACTGAGCCTCATTTTGACTTGTTTTAAGGACATTACATCAAAGTTGGATCAGCCTGTAGTGTGGTTTTCCACTTTAATTTTGAGGGTGACTCCAAATCCAGACCTCCATGGGTTGATAAATTTGATTTCCATTGATAATTTGTGTGATTTTGTTGTCAGCACATTCAACTATGTAAAGAAAAAAGTATTTAATAAGATTATTTCATTCATTCAGATCTAGGATGTTATTTTAGTGTTCCCTTTATTTTTTTGAGCAGTGTAGTTTTGATGTCTTCACTATTATTCTACAATGTAGAACATTTTAAAAATAAAGAACAACCCTTGAATGAGCAGGTGTCCTACCTTTTGACTGGTACTGTAATATATATATATATATATATATATATATATATATATATATATATATATATATATATATATATATATATATATATATATATATATAAATAAATCTTCTCTCCAAATCAAATCCCGCAACCCACCTGGACCCTCGTTGGGGGTTTGGGAACCACTGGGATAGCTGGCCGACTTACTGACAGACTGGGTGACTGATTGATTGGCTGATTGGCTGGCTGACTTACTGACAGACTGGGTGACTGATTGATTGGCTGATTGGCTGGCCGACTTACTGACAGACTGGGTGACTGATTGATTGGCTGGCTGACTGACCGAACTAGGCAGACATCTTGTATTGAGCTGGGGGAGGTGGAGTGGTACAGGTTGACATTGTGTTACTGGACAGTCTCTTACCTTCTCATTTTGCAAAAGACCACACTCTATAAATAAAAGAATATGTTGAACATTTTAGGCAGGAAGATTGGAGCTTTATATAAAGAAAATAGATTAGCGTCTCCATGCTGAATCACAAAGCCCACTACTAGCTACGTTGACTAGATGGAAGGCAGTACAACATAGAGTATAAAACTGGTAGCCATGTTGTCTATCTGTCTGGACATGCAACTAGAGGCATGCAGTAGTAGTCTCTAAGATGGAGGTGCACAGCAGCATATTATGTTTAGATATGAATTAAAAAGGGACATTATGGTATTATCAGATAATAGATCATACTCCTTACCTTCAAAGTAGCCTCCATATATGGATTCACCTCCTCTTCCATTGCCTGCCAGGAGCACAGGTGAAAGAGTCAGTAATGCTTCCAACATGACACAACAGTAAGAATGTATGATATCACTAGGGCATCAGTTTGATTATATATACACACACAAATACATTCAGTACCAGTCAAAAGGTTGGACACCTACTCATTCAAGGGTTGTTCTTTATTTTTTTTAAATGTTCTATATTGTAGAATAATAGTGACATCGAAACTATGAAATAACACATATGGAATCATCTAGTAACCAAAAAAAGTGTTAAACAAATCAAAATATATTTTATATTTGAGATTCTTCAAAGTAGCCACCCTTTGCCTTGATGACAGCTTTGCACACTCTTGACATTCTCTCAACCAGCTTCATGAGGTAGTCACCTGGAAAGCATTTCAATTAACAGGTGTGCCTTGTTAAAAGTTAATTTGTGGAATTTCTTTCCTTCTTAATGCGTTTGAGCCAATCAGTTGTGTTGTGACAAGGTGTGTGTGTGGGGGGGGTATACAGAAGATAGCCCTATTTGGTAAAATACCAAGTCCATATTATGGCAAGAACAGCTCAAATAAGCAAAGAGAAACAACAGTCCATCATTACTTTAAGACATGAACGACAGTCAATACGGAACATTTCAAGAATTTTTAAAGTTTCTTCCAGTGCAGTCGCAAAAACCATCAAACGCTATGATGAACCTGGCTCTCATGAGGACCGCCACGGGAATGGAAGACCCAGAGTTACCTCTGCTGTAGAGGATAAGTTCATTAGAGTTACCAGCCTCAGAAATTGCAGCCCAAATAAATGCTTCACAGAGTTCAAGTAACAGACACATCTCAACATGAACTGTTCAGAGGAGACTGTGTGAATCAGGCCTTCATGGTCAAATTGCTGCAAAGAAACCACTTTTTAACCAGCATGGCTACCACAGCATTCTGCAGCGATACACCACCCCATCTGGTTTGGGCTTAGTGGGACTATAATTTGTTTTTCAACAGGACAATGACCCAACACACCTCCAGGCTGTGTAAGGGCTATTTGACCATGAGGGAGAGTGATAGAGTGCTGCATCAGATGACCAGGCCTCCACAATCACCCGACCTCAACCCAATTGAGATGGTTTGGGATGAGTTGGACCGCAGAGTGAAGGAAAAGCAGCCAACAAGTGCTCAGCAAATGTGGGAACTCCTTCAAGACTGTTGGAAAAGCATTCCAGGTGAAGCTGGTTGAGAGAATGCCAAGAGTGTGCAAAGCTGTCATCAAGGCAAAGGGTGGCTATTTGAAGAATCTCAAATATAAAATATATTTTGATTTGTTTAACACTTTTTTGGTTACTACATGATTCCATGTGTTATTTCATAGTTTTGATGTCTTCACTATTATTCTACAATGTAGAAAATAGTAAAAATAAAGAACAGCCCTTAAATGAGTAGGTGTGTCCAAACTATTGACTGGTAGTGTGTGTGTATATATATATATATATATATATATATATATATATATTAGATAGTGTAGGTTTACCCTCTGTGAAGTCTCCTCCCTGTATCATGAAGTTCTTTACAACTCTGTGAAACGTGGAGCCTTTAAAACACAGCTTTTTCCCTGTGCTTTTCCCAGTTCCTCTCTCACCTGCAAAACAGAGTTACAGAATAAACTAAATTAGAACGTTTCAAGTTGTACATACAGCATACACATGGTATTCACCGTCCAACTAAATGCTTCCTGGCAGGTTCCTTCTCCACATACACATGGTAGACACCGTCCAACTAAATGCTTCCTGGCAGGTTCCTTCTCCACATACACACATGGTAGACACCGGCCCAACTAAATGCTTCCTGGCAGGTTCCTTCTCCACATACACATGGTAGACACCGTCCAACTAAATGCTTCCTGGCAGGTTCCTTCTCCACATACACATGGTAGACACCGTCCAACTAAATGCTTCCTGGCAGGTTCCTTCTCCACATACACATGGTAGACACCGGCCCAACTAAATGCTTCCTGGCAGGTTCCTTCTCCACATACACATGGTAGACACCGTCCAACTAAATGCTTCCTGGCAGGTTCCTTCTCCACATACACATGGTAGACACCGTCCAACTAAATGCTTCCTGGCAGGTTCCTTCTCCACATACACATGGTAGACACCGGTCCAACTAAATGCTTCCTGGCAGGTTCCTTCTCCACATACACATGGTATTCACCGTCCAACTAAATGCTTCCTGGCAGGTTCCTTCTCCACATACACATGGTAGACACCGTCAACTAAATGCTTCCTGGCAGGTTCCTTCTCCACATACACATGGTAGACACCGTCCAACTAAATGCTTCCTGGCAGGTTCCTTCTCCACATACACATGGTAGACACCGTCCAACTAAATGCTTCCTGGCAGGTTCCTTCTCCACATACACATGGTAGACACCGTCCAACTAAATGCTTCCTGGCAGGTTCCTTCTCCACATACACATGGTAGACACCGTCCAACTAAATGCTTCCTGGCAGGTTCCTTCTCCACATACACATGGTAGACACCGTCCAACTAAATGCTTCCTGGCAGGTTCCTTCTCCACATACACATGGTAGACACCGTCCAACTAAATGCTTCCTGGCAGGTTCCTTCTCCACATACACATGGTAGACACCGTCCAACTAAATGCTTCCTGGCAGGTTCCTTCTCCACATACACATGGTAGACACCGTCCAACTAAATGCTTCCTGGCAGGTTCCTTCTCCACATACACATGGTAGACACCGGCCCAACTAAATGCTTCCTGGCAGGTTCCTTCTCCACATACACATGGTATTCACCGTCCAACTAAATGCTTCCTGGCAGGTTCCTTCTCCACATACACATGGTAGACACCGTCCAACTAAATGCTTCCTGGCAGGTTCCTTCTCCACATACACATGGTAGACACCGTCCAACTAAATGCTTCCTGGCAGGTTCCTTCTCCACATACACATGGTAGACACCGGCCCAACTAAATGCTTCCTGGCAGGTTCCTTCTCCACATACACATGGTAGACACCGCCCAACTAAATGCTTCCTGGCAGGTTCCTTCTCCACATACACATGGTAGACACCGTCCAACTAAATGCTTCCTGGCAGGTTCCTTCTCCACATACACATGGTAGACACCGTCCAACTAAATGCTTCCTGGCAGGTTCCTTCTCCACATACACATGGTAGACACCGTCCAACTAAATGCTTCCTGGCAGGTTCCTTCTCCACAATTCAACAACAATAAGAAATAATACAATAGAAGAATAGGAACATAAAGTAAATGGATCAGTAGAACAGAATAAACATTAGCATCAGTATAATACAGGAAGGAACAACTTATACTCCAATATTTACAGGTGTTTTGGGGAAGGAGGGATGGGGACAGGGTATAAACTGAGGGGAAGGGGGGATGGGGACAGGGTATAAACTGAGGGGAAGGGGGATGGGGACAGGGTATAAACTGAGGGGAAGGGGGATGGGGACAGGGTATAAACTGAGGGGAAGGGGGATGGGGACAGGGTATAAACTGAGGGGAAGGGGGATGGGGACAGGGTATAAACTGAGGGGAAGGGGGATTGGGACAGGGTATAAACTGAGGGGAAGGGGGATGGGGACAGGGTATAAACTGAGGGGAAGGGGGGATGGGGACAGGGTATAAACTGAGGGGAAGGGGGATGGGGACAAGTTTAAATTGTGCAGTATTTAGCAATCATAATAAGAGTCAGGTAGCAGCAGTTGAGAGGTGTGTGTAGCATAACTGTATATGTGTGTAGCATGAATGTGTGTGTGTGGATCAAGGTTATTATATTAAACTAAAATGGAAACTAAAAACAAAAACTAACCACGAAAAAATGTTTTAGTAAACTGAAATAAAACAATCTTAAAACCCTAACCATTATCTTAAAACCCTAACCATTATCTTAAAAACCCTAACCATTATCTTAAAACCCCTAACCATTATCTTAAAACCCTAACCATTAGCTTTGACTCCAAAACTAACTCAAATAAAAACCATCATGAATTACGTTACGTTTTAGTTGCTTTTCCTATCAACTTTGGGGAAAATCAAATTGTTTTTTTAATGAGGTTAAAGTTTTTTTTCCTAATAGGGTTTTCAAGCCTCAATCTGGGGGGTCACATTGAAATTGACTTTAATTTAAAAGGTAGACTCAGCAAGATTACGTTTCCACGAGCAGCACCGCAGATATTGGTCATGTTCCTCTGCTCAGACGTTGCTGACTGGATCTTACAACGTCTGGATAGGTATCAGCTAACCACAACATATTGGTCATGTTCCTCTGCTCAGACGTTGCTGACTGGATCTTACAACGTCTGGATAGGTATCAGCTAACCACAACATATTGGTCATGTTCCTCTGCTCAGACGTTGCTGACTGGATCTTACAACGTCTGGATAGGTATCAGCTAACCACAACATATTGGTCATGTTCCTCTGCTCAGACGTTGCTGACTGGATCTTACAACGTCTGGACAGGTATCAGCTAACCACAACATATTGGTCATGTTCCTCTGCTCAGACGTTGCTGACTGGATCTTACAACGTCTGGATAGGTATCAGCTAACCACAACATATTGGTCATGTTTCTCTGCTCAGACGTTGCTGACTGGATCTTACAACGTCTGGATAGGTATCAGCTAACCACAACATATTGGTCATGTTCCTCTGCTCAGACGTTGCTGACTGGATCTTACAACGTCTGGATAGGTATCAGCTAACCACAACATATTGTATAGCAGTCTGGTGCAGGACTGCACAGTCGATGACATGGCACGCAACGTCTGAGTAGGGCAACGCGACCATGTGGTTAGCTGATACATAAAATACCTATCCAGGTGTTGTACGATCTGGTAGCAACGTCTGAGTAGGGGAACGCGACCATGTGGTTAGCTGATACATAAAATACCTATCCAGGTGTTGTAAGATCTGGTAGCAACGTCTGAGTAGGGGAACGTGACCATGATGTGGTTAGCTGATACATAAAATACCTATCCAGGTGTTGTACGATCTGGTAGGCGTCAGCAACGTCTGAGTAGGGGAACGCGACCATGTGGTTAGCTGATACATAAAATACCTATCCAGGTGTTGTACGATCTGGTAGGCGTCAGCAACGTCTGAGTAGGGGAACGCGACCATGTGGTTAGCTGATACATAAAATACCTATCCAGGTGTTGTACGATCTGGTAGGCGTCAGCAACGTCTGAGCAGTGGAACACAAGACTCTCACACAGTATCTTCACATGTGAACGGGGGCGCTTCATGCTGTTACATGGTAGCTATGGGACCAAAAACAGCAGAGAAGTTAGTACCTCCCCCGAACAGTTATGTCTGTGACTGTGTACATTGGCCTGGCCAGTTACCGTAACCTCAAATTCCAAGACCGTCACAGACCTACACCATACAGATGGATTTACCTGTAGTACGTGACCGTCACAGACCTACACCATACAGATGGATTTACCTGTAGTACGTGACCGTCACAGACCTACACCATACAGGTGGATTTACCTGTAGTACGTGACCGTCACAGACCTACACCATACAGATGGATTTACCTGTAGTCCGTGACCGTCACAGACCTACACCATACAGATGGATTTACCTGTAGTACGTGACCGTCACAGACCTACACCATACAGATGGATTTACCTGTAGTACGTGACCGTCACAGACCTACACCATACAGGTGGATTTACCTGTAGTACGTGACCGTCACAGACCTACACCATACAGATGGATTTACCTGTAGTACGTGACCGTCACAGACCTACACCATACAGATGGATTTACCTGTAGTACGTGACCGTCACAGACCTACACCATACAGATGGATTTACCTGTAGTACGTGACCGTCACAGACCTACACCATACAGGTGGATTTACCTGTAGTACGTGATAGTCTGTAGTTCTTGCCACATGCATCGCAAGTCGGAGTTTTCTAACATCAATTCAAGTTTGAGTGTGTATTGTCTTTTTGCATCCGTAATGGCTGAGGAGCTCGTACCTTCTTGCCTTGTACGCGTTGCGCACTACCGAGTCATTGGGGTTTGTCCTGCCGACATTTAATGCTGCAGTACAGGCTCTCAGAATGGTACGGATATCTCCGTTCATCCAGGGTTTTTGGTTGGGGCATGTCCGGATTGTTATTGTGGGTACAACATCAACACATTTCCTAATGAAGCCTGTGACTGACAATGTATATTCCTCAATGTTGTTGGATGACTCCTGGGTGGATGAATCTTTGAACATATGCCTTGGTGTTAGCGTCAGGCGGTATGTACACAGCTGTGGTAATAAGCAGGGGTTGGAACTGAAATTCAATACCCAAAAATGTCTGCAGCATTGAAGGTCCCCAAGAACACAGTGGACTCCATCATTCTTCAATAGAAGAAGTTTAGAACCACCAAGACTCTTCCTAGAGCTGTCCGCCCGGCCAAACTGAGCAATCGGGGGAGAAGGGCCTTGGTCAGGGAGGTAACCAAGAACCAGATGGTCACTCTGACAGAGCTCCAGAGTTCCTCTGTGGAGATGGGAAAACCTTCCTGAAGGACAACCATCTCTGCAACACTCCACCAAGCAGGCCTTTATGGCCAGATGGAAGCCACTCCTCAGTAAAAGGCCCATGACAGCCCGCTTGGAGTAAAAGGCACCTAAAGACTCTCAGACCATGAGAAACAAGATTCTCTGGTCTGATGAAACCAAGATTTAACTATTTGAATGCCAAGCGTCACGTCTGGAGGAAACCTGGCACCATCCCTACGGTGAAGCACGGTGGTTGCAGCATCATGCTGTGGGAATGTTTTTCAGCGGCAGGGACTGGGAGACTAGTCAGGATCGAGGGAAAGATGAACGGAGCAAAGTACAGCGAGATCCTTGATGAAAACCTGCTCCAGAGCGCTCAGGACCTCAGACTGGGGTGAAGGTTCACCTTCCAACAGGACAACGACCCTAAGCACACATCCAAGACAACGCAGGATTGGCTTCGGGTCAAGTCTCTGAATGTCCTTGAGTGGCCCAGCCAGAGCCCGGAATTGAACCCGATAGAACATCTCTGGAGAGACCTGAAAATAGCTGTGCAGCGACGCTCCCCATCCAACCTGACAGAGCTTGAGAGGATCTGCAGAGAAGAATGGGAGAAACTCCCCAAATACAGGTGTGCCAAGCTTGTAGCGTCATACCCAAGAAGACTCGAGGCTGTAATCACTGCCAAAAGGTGCTTCAACAAAGTACTGAGTAAAGGGTCTGAATACTTATGTAAAAGTGTAATTTCAACAAAAAAATTGTTAATAAATGTATATAAATAAATTGATATACACCAGTTTTTTAATCAGTTTTAGAATAAGGCTGTAACGTAACAAAACGTAGAAAAAGTCAAGGGGTCTGAATACTTTCCCAATACACTGTATATATATATATATATATATATATATATATATATATATCGTGAATCACCCATAAGTTTGAAAAAAATAAGAGATATGATTTTTAGACCATATCGCCCAGACGTAATCGCCCAACATCAGTGCCCGACCTCACTAAGGCTTGTGACTGAATGGAAGCAAGTCCCCTGTGGCAATGCTCCAACATCTAGAAGAAATCCTTCCCTTAAGAGTGGAGGCTGTTATAGCAGCAAAGGGGGGAGGCTGTTATAGCAGCAAAGGGGGGAGGCTGTTATAGCAGCAAAGGGGGGAGGCTGTTATAGCAGCAAAGGGGGAGGCTGTTATAGCAGCAAAGGGGGAGGCTGTTATAGCAGCAAAGGGGGGAGGCTGTTATAGCAGCAAAGGGGGGAGGCTGTTATAGCAGCAAAGGGGGGAGGCTGTTATAGCAGCAAAGGGGGGAGGCTGTTATAGCAGCAAAGGGGGGAGGCTGTTATAGCAGCAAAGGGGGGAGGCTGTTATAGCAGCAAAGGGGGGACCAACTTCATATTAATGCCCATGATTTTGGAATGAGATGATCGGCGAGCAGGTGTCCACATACTTTTGGCCATGTGTACATTCCTTGCCAAATCATGACAGCTTTATCACAAATTCAAAATGGCTGGTTGATTAAAGTAGGTAAAATGTGTTCCAACCACGAGCGGCAGTTTTGGAATAATAAATGTTGCTCGTCAATTTTAGGCTTTTTTGCAAACTGCTATAGTTTATATAGTTATTATATAGTTATTTATAATATAGTTTATTATATTGGATTACCATTTAGAATAGGTTACAACCTCCCCTAAACCTAGACAGGCTCCAACACCCCCGTCCCCCTCCCCTAAACCTAGACAGGCTCCAACCCCCCCGTCCCCCTCCCCTAGACAGGCTCCAACCCCCCCGTCCCCTCCCCTAGACAGGCTCCAACACCCCGTCCCCTCCCCTAGACAGGCTCCAACCCCCCCGTCCCCCTCCCCTAGACAGGCTCCAACACCCCCGTCCCCTCCCCTAGACAGGCTCCAACCCCCACGTCCCCCTCCCCTAGACAGGCTCCAACACCCCCGTCCCCCTCCCCTAGACAGGCTCCAACCCCCGTCCTCCTCCCCTAGACAGGCTCCAACCCCCCGTCCCCCTCCCCTACACAGGCTCCAACCCCCCGTCCCCCTCCCCTAGACAGGCTCCAACACCCCCGCCCTCCCCTAAACCTAGACAGGCTCCAACACCCCCATCCCCTCCCCTAGACAGGCTCCAACACCCCCCGTCCTCCTCCCCTAGACAGGCTCCAACACCCCCCGTCCCTCCCCTAGACAGGCTCCAACCCCCACGTCCCTCCCCTAGACAGGCTCCAACACCCCCGTCCCTCCCCCTAAACCTAGACAGGCTCCAACACCCCCGTCCTCCTCCCCTAGACAGGCTCCAACACCCCGTCCCCTCCCCTAGACAGGCTCCAACACCCCCCGCCTCCCCTAGACAGGCTCCAACACCCCCGCCCTCCCTAGACAGGCTCCAACCCCCGTCCCCCCTCCCCTAGACAGGCTCCAACCCCCCGCCCCCTCCCCTAGACAGGCTCCAACACCCCCGTCCCCCTCCCCTAGACAGGCTCCAACACCCCGTCCCTCCCCTAGACAGGCTCCAACCCCCCGCCCCCCTCCCCTAGACAGGCTCCAACCCCCGTCCTCCTCCCCTAGACAGGCTCCAACACCCCCGTCCCCTCCCCTAGACAGGCTCCAACCCCCCGTCCCCTCCCCTAGACAGGCTCCAACCCCCCCGTCCCCCTCCCCTAAACCTAGACAGGCTCCAACACCCCCGTCCTCCTCCCCTAGACAGGCTCCAACCCCCCGTCCCCCTCCCCTAAACCTAGACAGGCTCCAACACCCCCGCCCCCCTCCCCTAAACCTAGACAGGCTCCAACACCCCCGTCCTCCTCCCCTAGACAGGCTCCAACACCCCCGTCCCCTCCCCTAGACAGGCTCCAACCCCCCGTCCCCTCCCCTAAACCTAGACAGGCTCCAACCCCCCGTCCCCCTCCCCTAGACAGGCTCCAACCCCCCGTCCCCTCCCCTAAACCTAGACAGGCTCCAACCCCCCGTCCTCCTCCCCTAGACAGGCTCCAACACCCCCGTCCCCTCCCCTAGACAGGCTCCAACCCCCCGTCCCCCCCCTAAACCTAGACAGGCTCCAACCCCCGTCCTCCTCCCCTAGACAGGCTCCAACCCCCCGTCCTCCTCCCCTAGACAGGCTCCAACACCCCCGTCCCCCTCCCCTAGACAGGCTCCAACACCCCCGTCCCCCCCTCCCCTAGACAGGCTCCAACCCCCCCGTCCTCCTCCCCTAGACAGGCTCCAACACCCCCGTCCCCTCCCCCTAGACAGGCTCCAACACCCCTGTCCCCTCCCCCTAGACAGGCTCCAACCCCCCGCCCCTCCCCTAGACAGGCTCCAACACCCCCGTCCCCTCCCCTAAACCTAGACAGGCTCCAACACCCCGTCCTCCTCCCCTAGACAGGCTCCAACACCCCGTCCCCTCCCCCTAAACCTAGACAGGCTCCAACCCCCGTCCTCCTCCCCTAGACAGGCTCCAACACCCCCGTCCCCCCCCCTAAACCTAGACAGGCTCCAACCCCCGTCCCCTCCCCCTAGACAGGCTCCAACACCCCGTCCTCCTCCCCTAGACAGGCTCCAACCCCCCGTCCCCTCCCTAACCCTAGACAGGCTCCAACACCCCCGCCCCTCCCCTAGACAGGCTCCAACCCCCCGCCTCCCCCTAGACAGGCTCCAACCCCCGTCCTCCTCCCCTAGACAGGCTCCAACCCCCCGTCCCCTCCCTAACCCTAGACAGGCTCCAACACCCCTGCCCCCTCCCTAGACAGGCTCCAACCCCCGGTCCCCCTCCCCTAGACAGGCTCCAACCCCCGTCCCCTCCCCTAGACAGGCTCCAACACCCCTGTCCCCTCCCCTAAACCTAGACAGGCTCCAACACCCCCCGCCTCCCCTAGACAGGCTCCAACCCCCGTCCCCTCCCCTAGACAGGCTCCAACCCCCCGTCCCCTCCCCCTAGACAGGCTCCAACACCCCCCGCCCCTCCCCCTAGACAGGCTCCAACCCCCGCCCCCTCCCCTAGACAGGCTCCAACCCCCCGTCCCCCTCCCCTAGACAGGCTCCAACACCCCGTCCCCCTCCCCTAAACCTAGACAGGCTCCAACACCCCCGCCTCCCCTAGACAGGCTCCAACACCCCCGTCCCCCCCCCCTAGACAGGCTCCAACACCCCCGTCCCCCTCCCCTAGACAGGCTCCAACCCCCCGTCCTCCTCCCCCTAGACAGGCTCCAACCCCCGTCCCCCCCCCTAGACAGGCTCCAACACCCCGTCCCCTCCCCTAGACAGGCTCCAACCCCCCGTCCTCCTCCCCTAGACAGGCTCCAACCCCCCGTCCCCTCCCCTAGACAGGCTCCAACACCCCCTGCCCCCTCCCTAGACAGGCTCCAACACCCCCGTCCCCCTCCCCTAGACAGGCTCCAACACCCCCGTCCCCCTCCCCTAGACAGGCTCCAACCCCCCGCCTCCCCCTAGACAGGCTCCAACACCCCGTCCTCCTCCCCTAGACAGGCTCCAACACCCCCGTCCCCCTCCCCTAAACCTAGACAGGCTCCAACCCCCCCGTCCCCCTCCCCTAGACAGGCTCCAACACCCCGTCCCCTCTCCTAGACAGGCTCCAACACCCCCGTCCCCGTCCCCCTCCCCTAGACAGGCTCCAACCCCCCGTCCCCTCTCCCCTAGACAGGCTCCAACCCCCCGTCCCCCCCCCTAGACAGGCTCCAACCCCCCGTCCCCCTCCCCTAGACAGGCTCCAACACCCCCGTCCCCCTCCCCTAGACAGGCTCCAACCCCCCCGTCCCCCTCCCCTAGACAGGCTCCAACCCCCACGTCCCCCTCCCCTAGACAGGCTCCAACACCCCCGTCCCTCTCCCCTAGACAGGCTCCAACACCCCTGTCCCCTCCCCCTAGACAGGCTCCAACCCCCGCCCCCTCCCCTAGACAGGCTCCAACACCCCCGTCCCCTCCCCCTAAACCTAGACAGGCTCCAACCCCCCGTCCCTCCTCCCCTAGACAGGCTCCAACACCCCCGTCCCCCTCCCTAGACAGGCTCCAACCCCCCGCCCCCTCCCTAGACAGGCTCCAACACCCCCGTCCCCTCCCCCTAAACCTAGACAGGCTCCAACCCCCGTCCTCCTCCCCTAGACAGGCTCCAACACCCCCGTCCCCTCCCCTAAACCTAGACAGGCTCCAACCCCCCGTCCCCTCCCCCTAGACAGGCTCCAACCCCCCCGTCCTCCTCCCCTAGACAGGCTCCAACACCCCCGTCCCCCTCCCTAAACCTAGACAGGCTCCAACCCCCGTCCCCTCCCCTAGACAGGCTCCAACCCCCGTCCTCCTCCCCTAGACAGGCTCCAACACCCCCGTCCCCCTCCCCTAAACCTAGACAGGCTCCAACCCCCCCGTCCTCCTCCCTAGACAGGCTCCAACCCCCCGCCCCCTCCCTAGACAGGCTCCAACACCCCCGCCCCCTCCCCTAGACAGGCTCCAACCCCCCGCCCCCTAACCCTAGACAGGCTCCAACACCCCCTCGCCTCCCCCCTAGACAGGCTCCAACCCCCCGCCCCTCCCCTAGACAGGCTCCAACCCCGTCCTCCTCCCCTAGACAGGCTCCAACCCCCCCGTCCCCCTCCCTAACCCTAGACAGGCTCCAACACCCCCGCCCCCTCCCCTAGACAGGCTCCAACCCCCCGTCCCTCCTCCCCTAGACAGGCTCCAACCCCCGTCCCCCTCCCTAACCCTAGACAGGCTCCAACACCCCCCCCCCCCCCTAGACAGGCTCCAACCCCCCTGCCCCTCCCCTAGACAGGCTCCAACCCCCCGTCCCCCTCCCCTAAACCTAGACAGGCTCCAACCCCCCCGCCCCCCTCCCCTAGACAGGCTCCAACACCCCCGTCCCCCTCCCTAAACCTAGACAGGCTCCAACCCCCCGTCCTCCTCCCCTAGACAGGCTCCAACCCCCCGTCCCCTCCCCTAGACAGGCTCCAACACCCCCGCCTCCCCTAGACAGGCTCCAACACCCCCGTCCCCTCCCCTAACCCTAGACAGGCTCCAACACCCCCGTCCCCCTCCCCTAAACCTAGACAGGCTCCAACACCCCCGTCCCCCTCCCCTAACCCTAGACAGGCTCCAACACCCCCGTCCCTCCCCTAAACCTAGACAGGCTCCAACACCCCCGTCCCCTCCCCTAGACAGGCTCCAACACCCCCCGCCCTCCCCTAGACAGGCTCCAACACCCCCGTCCCTCCCCTAGACAGGCTCCAACACCCCCGTCCCCTCCCCTAAACCTAGACAGGCTCCAACCCCCGTCCCCTCCCCCTAAACCTAGACAGGCTCCAACACCCCCGTCCTCCTCCCCTAGACAGGCTCCAACACCCCCGCCTCCCCCTAACCCTAGACAGGCTCCAACCCCCCGTCCCCCTCCCCTAGACAGGCTCCAACCCCCACGTCCCCTCCCCTAGACAGGCTCCAACACCCGTCCCCTCCCCTAGACAGGCTCCAACACCCCCGCCCCCCCCTAAACCTAGACAGGCTCCAACCCCCCGTCCTCCTCCCCTAGACAGGCTCCAACACCCCCGTCCCCTCCCCTAAACCTAGACAGGCTCCAACCCCCCGTCCCTCCCCTAGACAGGCTCCAACACCCCGTCCCCTCCCCCTAAACCTAGACAGGCTCCAACCCCCCGTCCCCCTCCCCTAGACAGGCTCCAACCCCCCCGTCCCCTCCCCTAGACAGGCTCCAACACCCCCGTCCTCCTCCCCTAGACAGGCTCCAACCCCCGTCCCTCCCCTAGACAGGCTCCAACACCCCCGTCCCCCTCCCCTAGACAGGCTCCAACACCCCCGTCCCCCTCCCCTAAACCTAGACAGGCTCCAACCCCCCCGTCCCCCTCCCCTAAACCTAGACAGGCTCCAACACCCCCGTCCCCCTCCCCTAAACCTAGACAGGCTCCAACCCCCCGTCCCCCTCCCCTAGACAGGCTCCAACCCCCCGTCCCCTCCCCCTAGACAGGCTCCAACACCCCCGTCCTCCTCCCCTAGACAGGCTCCAACCCCCCGTCCCTCCCCCTAGACAGGCTCCAACACCCCCGTCCCCTCCCCTAGACAGGCTCCAACACCCCCGTCCCCTCCCCTAAACCTAGACAGGCTCCAACCCCCCGTCCCTCCCCTAAACCTAGACAGGCTCCAACACCCCGTCCCTCCCCCCTAAACCTAGACAGGCTCCAACCCCCCCGTCCCCCTCCCCTAGACAGGCTCCAACCCCCGTCCCCCTCCCCTAGACAGGCTCCAACCCCCCGTCCCCTCCCCTAGACAGGCTCCAACACCCCCTGTCCCCTCCCCTAGACAGGCTCCAACCCCCGGTCCCCTCCCCTAAACCTAGACAGGCTCCAACCCCCCGTCCCCTCCCCTAAACCTAGACAGGCTCCAACCCCCCGTCCCCCTCCCCTAAACCTAGACAGGCTCCAACACCCCCGCCCCCCTCCCCTAAACCTAGACAGGCTCCAACCCCCCCCAAACATGATCAGGATCTGTTAGTGGTCGTATGATCAGGATCTGTTAGTGGTCGTATGATCAGGATCTGTTAGTGGTCGTTTTGTGAATATTGCACAGAGGGGGTACGACAACACTGTTTTTCGTTTAGGGATTTTTTTCTTAACATGAACATTTACTTTTTGTTTAAACGTTCACACCACTACTGTACATGCCATGCCTGGTACATAAGTGAAACATACATCATACACGTAACTACGTGTTTCGGGGTGAAGGCATACCAGTCTATCTCAGATAGGGACAGACTTTCACCATATCATGCAGCTGGAGAGATGTCTTCATGGTATTGAAGGTCATGTCTAACTGGATCTTCATTATAGACTGGGTATATTTTTGTTAGATTTAAAAAATAATAATAATCCCAGGGACATTTCATATAACATCTCAAACATGGAGGACAAGATAGACTTCATGTAATATTCTCTGTGGGGGGTACACAGAGACAGGATGAAACATCCAGACCTGCTGTGTCCGGTCAATACTCACCAGTGCACAAACTGAGGAAGTTTTTGCTAGTCTTGGGACAGACATCGGAGAACAGTTGATAGACTATGCGTCCAACTGAAACAGACAGAACAATGTTAGGCCTGACTGAGGAATCAATCTGAAACATATCCTGGGCTGACAGGTCTCTCTGGCCAATGAATATGTCTAATGGCAGTATGGCACCTGACCAATCATGTCAACACCGCAGTTTTCACTAGGGCTGGGACGATCCCAGTATCACAATATTTTTTCCATGGCAAAAATGAATACACAAAACAGCTAAATGGTCCTTTAAAAACCTGCTGTAAGTAAAATATTGTATACTATAGCTTGTAAAATAAATACATTTGACTGTGGATGACAACATGATGTTTGTTTCTAACATTGGGTCTGCTTTCGTAAAGAAGTTCAATCCGCTTCGAGTTTTGTTTTCTTACTATGATACTAATGATTATGGTCCCGGCCCTAGGTATCACTGGCATTCAAAACATCTAGGACCATTTATACCCATCAGTATTATTCTGATCTCAACACCTTGTACCATATCTCAACACCTTGGACCATGGATCATATCTCAACACCTTGGACCATATCTCAACACCTTGGACCATGGATCATATCTCAACACCTTGGACCATATCTCAATACCTTGGACCATATCTCAACACCTTGGACCATATCTCAACACCTTGGACCAGGGATCATATCTCCACACCTTGGACCATGGATCATATCTCAACACCTTGGACCATATCTCAATACCTTGGACCATATCTCAACACCTTGGACCATATCTCAACACCTTGGACCATGGATCATATCTCCACACCTTGGACCATATCTCAACACCCTGGACAATATCTCAACACCCTGGACCATATCTCAACACCCTGGACAATATCTCAACACCCTGGACCATATCTCAACACCCTGGACCATATCTCAACACCCTGGACCATATCTCAACACCCTGGACCATATCTCAACACCCTGGACCATATCTCAACACCCTGGACCATATTTCAACACCCTGGACCATATTTCAACACCCTGGACCATATCTCAACACCCTGGACCATATCTCAACACCTTGGACCATGAATCGTATCTCAACCACTTGGACCGGGGATCATATCTCCACACCTTGGATTATATCTCCACCACTTGGACCAGGGATCATATCTCAACACCTTGAACCATGGATCATATCTCAACACCTTGGACCATGGACCATATCTCAACACCTTGGACCATAGCTCAACACCCTGGACCATATCTCAACACCCTGGACCATATCTCAACACCATGGATCATATCTCAACACCTAGGACCTTGGACAATAAATATCTCAACACCTTGGACCATGGAACATATCTCAACACCTTGGACCATGGAACATATCTCAACACCTTGAACCATGGATCATATCTCAACACCATGGACCATGGATCATATCTCAACACCTTGGACAATAAATATCTCAACACCTTGGACCATATCTCAACACCTTGGACCATGGATCATATCTCAACACCTTGGACCATGGATCATATCTCAACACCTTGGACCATGGATAATAAATATCTCAACACCTTGGACCATGGATAATAAATATCTCAACACCTTCGACCATATCTCAACACCTTGGACCATGGATCATATCTCAACACCTTGGACCATGGATCATAGCTCAACACCTTGGACCATGAATCATATCTCCACACCATGGATCATATCTCCACACCATGGACCATATCTCAACACCTTGGACCATATCTCAACACCTTGGATCATGGATTATATCTCAACCACTTGGACCATGGATCATATCTCAACACATTGGACCATGGATCATATCTCAACACATTGGACCATATCTCAACACCTTGGACAATATCTCAACACCTTGGACCATATCGCAACACCTTGGACCATATCGCAACACCTTGGACAATATCGCAACACCTTGGACCATATCGCAACACCTTGGACCATATCTCAACACCTTGGACCATATCTCAACACCTTGGACCATATCTCAACACCCTGGACCATATCTCAACACCTTGGACCATGGATCGTATCTCAACCACTTGGACCAGGGATCATATCTCCACACCTTGGACCATGGATTATATCTCAACCACTTGGACCAGGGATCATATCTCAACCACTTGGACCATGGATCATATCTCAACACCTTGAACCATGGACCATATCTCAACACCCTGGACCATATCTCAACACCCTGGACCATATCTCAACAGCCTGGACCATATCTCAACAGCCTGGACCATATCTCAACAGCCTGGACCATATCTCAACAGCCTGGACCATATCTCAACACCCTGGACCATATCTCAACACCCTGGACCATATCTCAACACCCTGGACCATATCTCAACACCCTGGACCATATTTCAACACCCTGGACCATATTTCAACACCCTGGACCATATCTCAACACCTTGGACCATGGATCGTATCTCAACCACTTGGACCATGGATCATATCTCAACACCTTGGACCATATCTCAACACCTTGGACCATGGATCATATCTCAACACCTTGGACCATGGATCATATCTCAACACCTAGGACCATGGATCATATCTCAACACCTAGGACCATGGATCATATCTCAACACCTTGGACCATATCTCAACACCTTGCACCATGGATAATATCTCACCCACTTGGACCATATCTAAACACATTGGACCATGGATCATATCTCAACACCTAGGACCATGGATCATATCTCAACACCTTGGACAATAAATATCTCAACACCTTGGACCATATCTCAACACCTTGGACCATGGATCATATCTCAACACCTTGGACCATGGATAATAAATATCTCAACACCTTCAACCATATCTCAACACCTTGGACCATGGATCATATCTCAACACCTTGGACCATGGATCATAGCTCAACACCTTGGACCATGAATCATATCTCCACACCATGGATCATATCTCCACACCATGGACCATATCTCAACACCTTGGATCATGGATTATATCTCAACCACTTGGACCATGGATTATATCTCAACACCTTGGACAATATCTCAACACCTTGGACCATAGCTCAACAACTTGAACCATAGCTCAACACCTTGGACAATATCGCAACACCTTGGACCATATCTCAACACCTTGGACCAGGGATCATATCTCCACACCTTGGACCATGGATTATATCTCAACCACTTGGACCAGGGATCATATCTCAACCACTTGGACCATGGATCATATCTCAACACCTTGGACCATGGATCATATCTCAACACCTTGGACCATATCTCAACACCCTGGACCATATCTCAACACCCTGGACCATATCTCAACACCCTGGACCATATCTCAACACCCTGGACCATATCTCAACACCCTGGACCATATCTCAACACCCTGGACCATATCTCAACACCCTGGACCATATCTCAACACCCTGGACCATATCTCAACACCCTGGACCATATCTCAACACCATGGACCATATCTCAACACCATGGACCATATCTCAACACCCTGGACCATATCTCAACACCTTGGACCATGGACCGTATCTCAACCACTTGGACCATATCTCAACACCTTGGACCATGGATCATATCTCAACACCTAGGACCATATCTCAACACCTAGGACCATGGACCATATCTCAACACCTTAGACCATGGATAATAAATATCTCAACACCTTGGACCATGGATCATATCTCAACACCTTGGACCATGGATCATATCTCAACACCTTGGACCATGGACCATATCTCAACACCTTAGACCATGGATAATAAATATCTCAACACCTTGGACCATGGATCATATCTTAACCACTTGGACCATGGATCATATCTCAACACCTTGGACCATGGATAATATCTCAACACCTTAGACCATGGATAATAAATATCTCAACACCTTGGACCATGGATCATATCTCAACACCTTGGACCATGGATCATATCTCAACACCTTGGACCATGGATCATATCTCAACACCTTGGACCATATCTCAACACCTTGGACCATGGATAATAAATATCTCAACACCTTGGACCATATCTCAACACCTTGGAACATGGATAATATCTCACCCACTTGGACCATGGATCATATCTCAACACATTAGACCATATCTCAACACCTAGGACCATGGACCATATCTCAACACCTTAGACCATGGATAATAAATATCTCAACACCTTGGACCATGGATAATAAATATCTCAACACCTTGGACCATGGATAATAAATATCTCAACACCTTGGACCATGGATCATAAATATCTCAACACCTTGGACCATAT
Organism: Coregonus clupeaformis; assembly: GCF_020615455.1. NCBI lineage: Eukaryota > Metazoa > Chordata > Actinopteri > Salmoniformes > Salmonidae > Coregonus > Coregonus clupeaformis. Next base: position 11,202,044 of record NC_059225.1, on the reverse strand, counting down.
CTCAACACCTTGGACCATGGATCATATCTCAACACCTTGGACCATGGATCATATCTCAACACCTTGGACCATGGATCATATCTCAACACCTTGGACCATATCTCAAAACCTAGGACCATATCTCAACACCTTGGACCATGGATAATAAATATCTCAACACCTTGGACCATATCTCAACACCTTGGACCATGGATCATATCTCAACACCTTGGACCATATCTCAACACCTAGGACCATATCTCAACACCTTGGACCATGGATAATATCTCAACACCTTGGACCATGGAACATATCTCAACACCTTGGACCATGGATCATATCTCAACACCTTGGACCATGGATCATATCTCAACACCTTGGACCATGGATCATATCTCAACACCTTGGACCATGGATCAACACCTAGGACCATGGACCATATCTCAACACCTTGCACCATGGATCATATCTCAACACCTTGCACCATGGATCATATCTCAACACCTTGACCCATGGATCATATCTCAACACCTTGGACCATGGATAATAAATATCTCAACACCTTGGACCATATCTCAACACCTTGGACCATGGATAATATCTCACCCACTTGGACCATATCTCAACACCTTGGACCATGGATCATATCTCAACACCTTGGACCATGGATCATATCTCAACACCTTGGACCATGGATCATATCTCACCTTGGACCATGGATCATATCTCAACACCTTGGACCATATCTCAACACCTAGGACCATATCTCAACACCTAGGACCATGGATAATAAATATCTCAACACCTTGGACCATGGATTATATCTCAACCACTTGGACCATATCTCAACACCTTGAACAATGGATCATATCTCCACACCTTGGACCATATCTCAACACCTTGGACCAGGGATCATACCTCCACACCTTAGACCATGGATCATATCTCAACACCTTGGACCATGGATCATATCTCAACACCTTGGACCATATCTCAACACCTTGGACCAGGGATCATATCTCCACACCTTGGACCATGGATTATATCTCAACCACTTAGACCAGGGATCATATCTCAACACCCTGGACCATATCTCAACACCCTGGACCATATCTCAACACCCTGGACCATATCTCAACACCCTGGACCATATCTCAACACCTTGGACCATGGATCATATCTCAACACCAAGGACCATGGATCATATCTCAACACCTTGGACCATGGATAATAAATATCTCAACACCTTGGACCATGGATAATATCTCACCCACTTGTACCATGGATCATATCTCAACACCTAGGACCATGGATCATATCTCAACACCTTGGACCATGGATAATAAATATCTCAACACCTTGGACCATGGATCATATCTTAACCACTTGAACCATGGATCATATCTCAACACCTAGGACCATATCTCAACACCTTGGACCATGGATAATAAATATCTCAACACCTTGGACCATGGATCATATCTTAACCACTTGGACCATGGATCATATCTCAACACCTTGGACCATGGATAATATCTCAACACCTTGGACCATGGATCATATCTTAACCACTTGGACCATGGATCATATCTCAACACCTAGGACCATGGATCATATCTCAACACCTTGGACAATAAATATCTCAACACCTTGGACCATGGATCATGTTCATGTCAACAGCTGCCTAGCATGCTCCCCTATGGAAACAGCCACCATGGTGCTACTGTAGGCAGTAGGTTGTACAGTATTCTACAGTAAAACGGTCAATTGGACAGCATCCAATCTGGAGCACAATAAAACTATTACTGTTGATATCAGCAGTCTAGCTCTGGCTTTATGATTTATATCCTGTTGTGTTTCTAATAACTCAGATCACCCTCAGTGGGTGGCAGGTAGCTTAGTGGTGAAGAGCGTTGGGCCAGTAACCGAAAGATTGTTGGTTGGAATCCCAGAGCCGACTAGGTGAAAAATCTGGTCTCAGCTTTGAATAGTGCAACAAGCCTAGCCAAGGTTACATGTAAAACGTGAATGAGAATGACAGAGCAGAGCAGCATAGTCCTGTCCCAGCGTTATCTAACTGTCTGGCAGTGAGCCATCACCGGGTGGTTGTTGATGAGACTTACCTGGTTCTCTGTTGATCTCCACATCAAAGTAGCACTGGGGACGCTCCTTCACCCCCATCCTGACCACAGAGCAGACTTGGACACCTGCAGAGAAGAGCGAGAGAAGGGGGGAGCGAGAGGGAGAGAGATGGGGGGGGGGAGAGAGAGCTTTCAGTAAGGGGAAATGCCTTCGATTTGCCTCTCTCTCTGACAGACAAGCACAGTCCCTCTCTCCTATCTTGCTGTTGGTATGTCATAGCCTCCTGCTGGGTCTCTGGGTTGGTATGTTACAGCCTCCTGCTGGGTCTCTGGGTTGGTATGTTACAGCCTCCTGCTGGGTCTCTGGGTTGGTATGTTACAGCCTCCTGCTGGGTCTCTGGGTTGGTATGTTACAGCCTCCTGCTGGGTCTCTGGGTTGGTATGTTACAGCCTCCTGCTGGGTCTCTGGGTTGGTATGTTACAGCCTCCTGCTGGGTCTCTGGGTTGGTATGTCGCAGCCTCCTGCTGGGTCTCTGGGTTGGTATGTCAGCCTCCTGCTGAGTCTCTGGGTTGGTATGTCATAGCCTCCTGCTGGGTCTCTGGGTTGGTATGTTACAGCCTCCTGCTGGGTCTCTGGGTTGGTATGTCATAGCCTCCTGCTGGGTCTCTGGGTTGGTATGTCAGCCTCCTGCTGAGTCTCTGGGTTGGTATGTTACAGCCTCCTGCTGGGTCTCTGGGTTGGTATGTTACAGCCTCCTGCTGGGTCTCTGGGTTGGTATGTCATAGCCTCCTGCTGAGTCTCTGGGTTGGTATGTCATAGCCTCCTGCTGGGTCTCTGGGTTGGTATGTTACAGCCTCCTGCTGGGTCTCTGGGTTGGTATGTTACAGCCTCCTGCTGGGTCTCTGGGTTGGTATGTTACAGCCTCCTGCTGGGTCTCTGGGTTGGTATGTTACAGCCTCCTGCTGGGTCTCTGGGTTGGTATGTTACAGCCTCCTGCTGGGTCTCTGGGTTGGTATGTTACAGCCTCCTGCTGGGTCTCTGGGTTGGTATGTCATAGCCTCCTGCTGGGTCTCTGGGTTGGTATGTCATAGCCTCCTGCTGGGTCTCTGGGTTGGTATGTTACAGCCTCCTGCTGGGTCTCTGGGTTGGTATGTCATAGCCTCCTGCTGGGTCTCTGGGTTGGTATGTTACAGCCTCCTGCTGAGTCTCTGGGTTGGTATGTCATAGCCTCCTGCTGGGTCTCTGGGTTGTTATGTCATAGCCTCCTGCTGGGTCTCTGGGTTGGTATGTTACAGCCTCCTGCTGGGTCTCTGGGTTGGTATGTTACAGCCTCCTGCTGGGTCTCTGGGTTGGTATGTCTCTGGGTATGACCAGAGAAACCAGACAACAGAGAGACCAGACAGAAGCTATGGGGGCCTTCAGTGTGTTGGGACCTCCGGCTGCGTTCTCTAGTGAGAGGATGAACACCTTTAACCTTTAACCTGACCCTCCTCTCCAGGCACCAGAGGCTGCTGTACTGCAAGAGAGGCCCTCTTCCAAGCAACATGCTAGTTGGAGCATTCAAGGTATGGTATGAGTGTGACAATCTTTAGAAGAGAAAATGTTAGGCCAGTGTTGCCCAACCCTTTTTCCTGTTGAACTACCACTATGTTGGCTCCTTTAACGTTGTACATCTTTCTGCTATTTCAGGTGTTGGACCAGCTGACGGCAATGACAAAGCTGGCCTCTCAGTTTGATGAGTGGGGGTAGTCTACCCCTGCCTTAGCCAGCTGGCAGCAATCACACTGACTATACCAGTGTCTTCTGTTAATTGTGAGAGGGACTTCTCTGCAATGAAATGAGTAAGAACATTTAAATGTGAAAGTAGATCCTCTTTGACCATCTCCCTTCTCTTATTATTATCTCTGTTACTGCAGGTCAGAACAGACTGCAGGGAGTTGGGACTCTGGAGCAGCGGAAACGCCTTCTCTGGAGTGATGAATCACGCTTCACATTCGTACATTTTAGTAATTTAGCAGATGCTCTTATCCAGAGTGACTTACAGTTAGTGCATTCATCTTAAGATAGCTAGGTGGGACAACCACATATCACAGGCATAGAAAGTACATTTTTCTTCAATAACGTAGCTGTCAGTAGTCAGAGCTAGACGGGGGGAGGGTCAAGTGTAAGTGATGGTTAAGTGGTCTTTTTTATTTCCATTTATATTGGGGGGGGAGCACACCTCCCTGTTCTAATTGCCTTGCCCCTTGATCCTGGTTGATGTGTCAATAGTCTCCCGAGTGGCGCAGTGGTGTAAGGCCCTGCATCGCAGTGCTAGCTGTGCCACTAGAGATCCTGGTTCGAATCCAGACTCTGTCGTAGCCGGCCACGACCAGGAGACCCATGGGGCGGCGCACAATTAGCCAGCGTCGTCCAGGGTAGGGAATGGCCGGCAGGGATGTAGCTCAGTTGGTAGAGCATGGCGTTTGCAACGCCAGGGCTGTGGGTTCAATTCCCACGGGGGGCCAGTATGAAAATGTAGCTATAGAATGAAGCACACCATCTGGCAGTCCGACTGACAAATCTAGGTTTGGCGGACGCCAGGAGAACACTACCTATCCAATGCATAATGCCAACTGTAAAGTTTGGTGGAGGAAGAATAATGGTCTGGGGCAGTTTTTCATGGTTCGGGCTAGGCCCCTTAGTTCCAGTGAAGGGACATTTTTACGTTGCAGCATACAATGACATTCTAGACAATTCTGTGCTTCCAACTTTGTGGCAGAGCCCTGACCTCAATCCCATCGAACACCTTTGGGATAAATTGGAACGCCGACTGCGAGCCAGGCCTAATCGCCCAACATCAGTGCCCGACCTCACTAATGCTCTTGCGGCTAAATGGAAGCAAGTCCTCTCAGTAATGTTCCAACATCTAGTGGAAAGCCTTCCCAGAAGAGTGGAGGCTGTTATAGCAGCAAAGGGGGGGACCAACTCCATATTAATGCCCCTGATTTTGGAATGAGATGTTCGACGAGCAGATGTCCACATACTTTTGGCTAAGTAGTGTAGATCGACATAGGCTCAGAGGCGGCTCGTCCATAAGGCTAGGGGAAGCTAAGCTTTCCCTAAGTGAATGGAATTGCCTAATTAGCCTACTCCTGTCTATACAGAAATAAATTAAATCATTCAAAATAGGCTACTAAAGCATGATTTGGCCCCAGAGCATCATTAGCTTCCCCTAGCCTTAACAAAAACATATGTTTTGGATTGTTTTCCATTAGCTTCCCCTAGCCTTAACAAAAACATATGTTTTGGATTGTTTTCCATTAGCTTCCCCTAGCCTTAACAAAAACATATGTTTTGGATTGTTTTCCATTAGCTTCCCCTAGCCTTAACAAAAACATATGTTTTGGATTGTTTTCCATTAGCTTCCCCTAGCCTTAACAAAAACATATGTTTTGGATTGTTTTAAATCGCATTGCCTACAGTCGGAAGGAAAGGCAGCGCACAATTTGGCCAGATGATTGTTGAGTTGCGACTGTCAGTGAAAAGTATAGAAGCCCAGCTAGGCATATCGCAATATTTCAAAATTCAAATCGCGGGAAAGAATGGTTTGGAAAGCAAATAGCTATTGCTGTAAAGAGAAGACAATGAAAATACTAATCTGTCTTTTAGTTATCAAAATGCTCAACTTAATTGAACGAACAACAGTAGGGCTATAGCCTGTCTTAATGGCATCAGCGTAGAGCATCGGCCAGATCCCCGCTGAGTACACACTGGGATATTCACTCTTTATCATTGTTGGGTCAGTGTCACTTAAAAGTTAGTTTTTGGACAGTAATTTCCTCCTCCAGTTTATATGGATGTCATATTCTATTTGTCTCTCCTCTTCTCGTAAACCTATTATGTGGACAACATCATTTTTATTGATCTGTTTGTCAGTGTCAGAGTAGGCTACCCTGTAATTTGGCCTATTAAAAAAGATCCTGCTAATGTCTCCAGTCATATAAAGTCTAGTAGAATTGCATGAAATGTGTTTTTTCCCGTGCAAAGAAAGAAACGTATCTGATATAGCCAATAGCCAGGCCTCTAAGCTACACGAGCTCAGACATGCATTGAACGGTCTTTTTTGCAAACAGTGATTGAGTTACATTATTAGCCTAAAATGATGACTATCCAATCTACTCCTCACATTACGAATAGTAGGCTATCTTACATAAATCTGCAAATGCGATGATGCATGGACTACTTTATTATAAAGGTGCATTTTTATGGTGAAAATGTGCTTCCCCAAACTTGAAACTCACACACTGCCTATGCATAGGCTAGTGATTTAGCCAACAAGACAAGTAACAAATGGCAAAGGAAAATTAAATGTGGGGGACTCCCACTGCAGGGACCGATGACTGATGAAGACAGCTTGTCTGTCGAAACGTTGGTTGTTAGGTTATTAAATTATTGCATCTGCGCTCCTAGAGTGTCCTTTTCTTTTTCAAGTGTTCTACTCCGTTAGCCAGCACCTCGCCTAAATATTATTTTTTGTATTTTTTTGTGTGTGATCCAATTGATATTTTAGTCATTTAGCAGACGGTCTTATCCAGAGCGACTTACAATTAGTGAGTGCATACATTTTTCATACTGGCCCCCCGTGGGAACCCTGGCGATGCAAGCGCCATGCTCTACCAACTGAGCTACAGGGGGGGCAATAAATAGGTGCGTGTTTCTTTCGCCTCCAACTGACCAGACAGACTGAACACAAAGCCAGCTTGGCTGTTTAGCTCACATTTTGTGACATGCTTGACTGGGACACAGTGACAACACCCCACCCAAAATACATGACCCACATGATGAGGACCCACAAAGTATTTAACTAGTCCATAGCCTATTGAATGTGTGCTAGATTGGTAGCTTAGACACTTTGCCAAGTTACAGGACACCAAATGCCCTTTTTGAACTGGACAAATGTTTTTGATCACATTGTCATTGTTGACCCGAGCCCAATAATGGACTAACGTTACTCCTTATAGTCCAAGGACCTTACATGTTCTGTTTAGAGGCGAATTGGCTCCGGCAGCCAAAAACTCAATCTAAACATAAATTGATTCTAAATTGCGGTCAGGAACACCACTTTCATATTGCATCAAAAATAATTTCCCAAATGCAAAATACACACTTACTGTACACGGTTTTAACATTTGCAGCCGACAGTATTTCAGTGACAACGCATTTGTGGTATCCATCTTCCGTTTCCACACAGGTGTTCGGAGATGCAGAACGCTAATTACCACAGGTAGTCACCACAGGTAGTCAACGGTTCCCGTGTGGGAACCCTTACCCTATAAAAAGCTGTAGTAATTTAACCTTATTTTTATTATTATTACTCGCTGATATTAAAGACACGTTCCTTATGTTTCCAAACCGTACCGCAAGCGATGCGGGTTAACGTCAAGATTTAGAGCAAGCGTCGGGCCACTCAACTAAACTCCACCGCCGGAAAATACTATCGTCAATAGGCGCTAAAGGTAGTTAGCATCTATTAATGAGCTGTTGACCTAGTAGCTATGATGTATTTTCTACTTTCACTTTCACTTAGGATATTGTCTGTAGCTTCTGCTAAGTATACTTTCACTTAGGATATTGTCTGTAGCTTCTGCTAAGTATACTTTCACTTAGGATATTGTCTGTAGCTTCTGCTAAGTATACTTTCACTTAGGATATTGTCTGTAGCTTCTGCTAAGTATACTTTCACTTAGGATATTGTCTGTAGCTTCTGCTAAGTATACTTTCACTTAGGATATTGTCTGTAGCTCCTGCTAAGTATTGAGCCATGTTTGCATGGTTCATTTGTGTTGGGGTGTGAACACATAGCATGCTGCTAAATGGAGATATCCGCCGTGACATGATATACAATGTTTCCTTCGCTGTTGTTGACTGACCTGGTTCTGACTCCATGGCGTTCCTCCCAGTTTGTTACCTAACTAGCAAAATAATACATATGATACGAATGTTTTATCAAGCTGGTTTATACGCCAACTAGCTAGAGAACGACACCCGTAGGCTACTAGTACACGTTCATTAGCTAACTAACAAGCTAGCTATCTCAATTTAAAACGTTAGTTAGCAAACTAGATAGCTAACCTTGCGATTTCCAGGCCGTTTGGTGAGCTAAAATAATAATAATAATATGCCATTTAGCAGACGCTTTTATCCAAAGCGACTTACAGTCATGCGTGCATACATTTTTTTTTTTTGTGTATGGGTGGTCCCGGGGATCGAACCCACTACCTTGGCGTTACAAGCGCCGTGCTCTACCAGCTGAGTTACAGAGGACCACAACATCGGTTGTTTATCGATTCCCAGAGATTTACTACATGCCACCGTTAATAAAATATAACACAATATAGTTTAGAATAAGCAACATACGGAGGACTTACCTACCTGTGATCTGCGCACCGTAGCTGAGCGCTGTATGAATGTAATGGCCGAGTTGGAGAGGTTCAACCCCGCAGTGTATCATGGGAGAGGATCAACACCGCAGTGTATCATGGGAGAGGATCAACACCGCAGTGTATCATGGGAGAGGATCAACCCCGCAGTGTCTCATGGGTGAACTGTTTAACTGATCTACAAATAATGACTTATTTATGATGCAAGGTGATTTGTAGATCAGTCAATCGGCAGTCGCCTGTGTCATGTTAAAAGGTCAAATCGGTTCGGTGCCTTCGGACAGCGACTTTATGGTTGAATGCAGCTAAAAGGTGATGAACTTCCCTTTCGAGTCTTTTCTGTGAGCCGCTCATTTGGTTCCTTTCACATTAAAGAGCCGGCTCATTTGGTTCCTTTCACATTAAAGAGCCGGCTCATTTGGTTCCTTTCACATTAAAGAGCCGGCTCATTTGGTTCCTTTCACATTAAAGAGCCGGCTCATTTTGCTCCCAAACGGCTATTCGTTCAAAATGCTTCAATATCGAACTAGAACCAGGAACAAAATTGCAAATCTCCAATGTTAAGCACAGAAGGTAGGCTACCATTATGTCAGATCGTGAAATGCGCGTTCAAATACATTTACCTGGCCAAATTAATATTCAATAATAATACAAAAACGCACCCAAAAAAAATAATCAGCGTGGACCAGATTGAGGCGCTCTCCACCATTTATAAGTATTTTGTAACTTATCTGCAGAAAAACGTTCTCAGCTACAAAAAAATAAAATAAAAATACTAGCAGTATGCAAATCAGGGTGCCAAATGAACGGCTCTTTCACCGATGCGATTCGGTTACCGACGTTCACCAAAAAGATCTGTTTATAAAGAGCCGTTCGTTCGCGAACGACCCATCACTACATCCCGTCGGAACACAACTCTTCAGAGTACAAAATAACAAATCAATCAAAGCAGCTGCTAACTTCTCACTTGCTGTTTGGAGATTCAGCTCTGTGTTTGGCAGATGACAACACGAACAACTAGCTACAGTAGGCCCATCTAACTTTGGAAAGGCATTAATACTATAACATTTATGGGCATTTTGTACTGCTGAGATAAACATGCCTGACAAAGATGCTCAGCTGTCTGAAATTATTCAGCACAATGACAAGGCATGAAGCAGCTTTGTTTGATGTGTCTAAACTATATTGCAATAAGGTAGTCACAGATATCATGTTTTGGATGAATATAAAATGTTAATATCCTCAGCTGTGAGGCATGAAAGAAAAAGAAATCGGCCTCAGTAACAATTATTTGAATAATTAAATTTATGTTTTGTGCACAAAGGTGATGACTAAAGTGTCTTATTAGCAATTTTCAAAATCTGATTAATCTATGTGGTTGTCTATGGAAATTGTCTTTCTGGGCAGGGCATCAGTTAAACTGCAGTACCAAAGCAAAACTGTAGGATCAGTGGAAACCTTGCTTCTCGACAGGAACCCTGGCCCCTGATTTATAAACACTAGATTACTATTTGTGGTCGCTGTCTTCAAGCCACAGCACCTCCATTTTGCCACTCTCACCATTGTAAAAAATATTTTGGAAGCTCCAGAAATGCATTTATTAATGTCTACTCTATTATAGACACCTTAATGCATACTTTTAAATTATATTATGTGCGATAAACATACAAATAAAATACATGAAAACATTTTCCTTAAAGTATAATTGTTTTGAGATTACTAATGTTACTGCCCCACTACAACAACAAAAAAATACTTAAATACATGTAATTTTGTCCTTGAAACATTTAATTGAAATACTGTAGAATTCCATTAATTCCTATGGAGGACTGCTCCTACTGGGGAGGGCCAATACGGCCAATATGTGGCTTCAAAGCCTCTCAATGGCCAATACATAGCATCAGCAATCCAGGGTTTATATACTGTCAGTGGTGGAAAAAGTACCCAATTGTCATACTTGAGAAGAAGTATAGATACAGGAAAATGGCGAAATTCACACACTTATTAAGAGAACACGTGGTCATCCCTACTACCTATGGTCTGGCGGACTCACTAAACACAAATGCATATTTTGTAAATAATGTCTGAGTGTTGGAGTGTGACCCTGGCTATCCGTAAATTTTAAAAACAAAAAATGGTGCCGTCTGCTTTGCTTAATATAATATAATTTGATTTATACTTTTACTTCTACTTTTGATACTTACGTTTATTTGAGCAATTACATTTACTTTTGATATTTAAGTATATTTAAAACCAAATACTTTTAGACTTTTATTCAAGTAGTATTTTACTGGGTGACTTTCACTTTTACAAGTAAAAGTACTTTGGGTTGTCAGGGAAAATATATGGAGTAAAAAGTACAATATTTTCTTTAGGAATGTAGTGAAGTAAAAGTAAAAGTTGTCAAATATAAATTGTAAAGTACAGATACCCATAAAACTACTTTTAATTTAATTTAATTTTTTATTTCACCTTTATTTAACCAGGTAAGCCAGTTGAGAACAAGTTCTCATTTACAACTGCGACCTGGCCAAGATAAAGCAAAGCAGTGCGATAAAAACAACAACAACACAGAGTTACATATGGGGTAAACAAAACAGTCAAAAATACAACAGAAAATATATATACAGTGTGTGCAAATGTAGTAAGTTATGGAGGTAAGGCAATAAATAGGCCATAGTGCAAAATAATTACAATTTAGTATTAACACTGGAGTGATAGATGATGTGCAAATAGAGATACTGGGGTGCAAATGAGCAAAATAAATAACAATATGGGGATGAGGTAGTTGGGTGGGCTAATTACAGATGGGCTGTGTACAGGTGCAGTGATCGGTAAGGTGCTCTGACAACTGATGCTTAAAGTTAGTGAGGGAGATAAGAGTCTCCAGCTTCAGAGATTTTTGCAGTTCGTTCCAGTCATTGGCAGCAGAGAACTGGAAGGAATGGCGGCCAAAGGAGGTGTTGGCTTTGGGGATGACCAGTGAGATATACCTGCTGGAACGCATACTACGGGTGGGTGTTGCTATATTGACCAATGATCTAAGATAAGGCGGGGATTTGCCTAGAAGTGATTTATAGATGACCTGGAGCCAGTGGGTTTGGCGACGAATATGTAGTGAGGGCCAGCCAACGAGAGCGTACAGGTCACAATGGTGGGTAGTATATGGGGCTTTGGTGACAAAACGGATGGCACTGTGATAGACTACATCCAATTTGCTGAGTAGAGTGTTGGAAGCTATTTTGTAAACGACATTGCCGAAGTCAAGGATCGGTAGGATAGTCAGTTTTACGAGGGCAGCATGAGTGAAGGAGGCTTTGTTGTGAAATCGGAAGCCGATTCTAGATTTAACTTTGGATTGGAGATGCTTAATGTGAGTCTGGAAGGAGAGTTTACAGTCTAACCAGACACCTAGGTATTTGTGGTTGTCCACATACTCTAGGTCAGACCTGTCAAGAGTGGTGATTCTAGTCGGGTGGGCGGGTGCCAGCAGCGTTCGGTTGAAGAGCATGCATTTAGTTTTACTAGCGTTTAAGAGCAGTTGGATGCCACGGAAGGAGTGTTGTATGGCATTGAAGCTCATTTGGAGGTTTGTTAACACAGCGTCCAGTAAGGGCCAGATGTATAAAAAATGGTGTCATCTGCATAGAGGTGGATCTGAGAGTCACCAGCAGCAAGAGTGACATCATTGATATACACAGAGAATAGAGTCGGCCCGAGAATTGAACCCTTTGGCACCCCCATAGAGACTGCCAGAGGTCCAGACAACTGGCCCCCCGATTTGACACATTGAACTCTGAGAAGTAGTTGGTGAACCAGGCGAGGCAGAAACCAAGGCTATTTAGTCTGCCAATAAGAATGCGGTGATTGTCAGAGTCAAAAGCCTTGGCCAGGTCGATGAAGACGGCTGCACAGTACTGTCTTTTATCGATCGCGGTTATTATATCATTTAGGACCTTGAGCGTGGCTGAGGTGCACCCATGACCAGCTCGGAAACCAGATTGCATAGCGGAGAAGGTACGGTGGGATTCGAAATGGTTGGTGATCGGTTTGTTAACTTGGCTTTCAAATACTTTTGAATGGCAGGGCAGGATGGATATAGGTCTGTAACAGTTTGGATCTAGAGTCTAACCCCCTTTGAAGAGGGGGATGACCGCGGAAGCTTTCCAATCTCTGGGGATCTCAGACGATACGAAAGAGAGGTTGAACAGGCTAGTAATAGGGGTTGCGACAATTTCGGCTGCTAATTTTAGTAAGAAAGGGTCCAGATTGTCTAGCCCAGCTGATTTGTAGGGGTCCAGATTTAGCAGCTCTTTCAGTACATCATCTATCTGAATTTGGGTGAAGGAGAAGCGGGGGGGGCATGGGCAAGTTGCAGCGAAGGGTGCAGAGCTGGTGGCCGGGGGTAGGGGTATCCAGGTGGAAAGCACGGCCAGCCGTAGCAAAATGCTTATTGAAATTCTCGATTATCGTAGATTTATCGGTGGTGACAGTGTTTCCTAGCCTCAGTGCAGTGGGCAGCCTGGAGGAGGTGTTCTTATTCTCCATGGACTTTACAGTGTCCTAAAACTTTTTGGAGTTCTGTTTGAAAAAGCTAGCCTTTGCTTTCCTAACTGATTGTGTATATTGGTTCCTGACTTCCCTGAAAAGTTGCATATCGCGGGGGTTGTTCGATGCTAATGCAGTACGCCACAGGATGTTTTTGTGCTGGTCAAGGGCAGTCAAGTCTGGGGTGAACCAGGGGCTATATCTGTTCTTAGTTCTGAATTTTTTGAATGGGGCATGCTTATTTAAGATGGAGAGGAAAGCACTTTTGAAGAACATCCAGGCATCCTCTTCTGACGGAATGAGGTCAATATTCATCCAGGATACCCAGGCCAGGTCAATTAGAAAGTCCTGCTTGCTGAAGTGTTTTAGGGAGCGTTTGACAGTGATGAGTGGTGGTCGTTTGACCGTGGACCCATTACGGACGCAGGCAATGAGGCAGTGATCGCTGAGATCCTGGTTGAAGACCGCGGAGGTATATTTAGAGGGTAAATTAGTCAGGATATCATCTATGAGGTTGCCCATGTTTATGGATTTAGGGTTGTACCTGGTAGGTTCCTTGATAATTTGTGTGAGATTGAGGGCATCTAGTTTAGATTGTAGGACGGCCGGGGTGTTAAGCATATCCCAGTTTAGGTCACCAAGCAGTACGAACTCTGAGGATAGATGGGGGGGCAAGCAATTCACATATGGTCTCCAGGGCACAACTGGGGGCTGAGGGGGGTCTGTAGCAAGTGGCAACAGTGAGAGACTTATTTCTGGAAAGGTGGATTCTTAGAAGTAGAAGCTCAAACTGTTTGGGCACAGACCTGGATAGTACGATAGAGCTCTGCAGGCTATCTCTACAGTAGATTGCAACCCCACCCCCGGAGACGGAAAATGTTGTAGTTGGGGATGGACATTTCTGAATTTTTGGTGGCCTTCCTAAGCCAGGATTCAGACACTGCTAGAACACCACTGTATACTGTATCATTGATATAAACATTGAAGCATTGAGTTTATAAAAGAAGAGAAGTAGCTGCAGCCAGAGTATGGGTGAGTGGGTGTTTTGAACGGAAAATAGTGGGCGTGTGAAAAGGGGTGGGTGTATCGAAAGTGCTCTAGCAGTCAAACAAGGAAATGGTTCCAATCGTTTTTCCACCATTCATTTTTCCCATAGGGGATGTTAGAAACACAAAATAAAAGCTGTGTTTCGTGTAGGCTTACCCTGGCGTGACATTCAATATATTCACCTGTATTTACCCCCCAAAAATGAAACGCTAATTAGCTGCTAATGTGCCTATCATACTACAAATGCCATGATGATCTGGACGAGACTGCCGAATCAAGGCAAAGGTCATCTCTGGATGAACTATCTAATGTTAGCTAAATTTAGTAATTAATAAATTGACTAAATGTCTTTAAATTGATAATTCTGTGAACTGTCTTGTGCATGTTTTAAATTGACACAATACATGTTAGCAAAGGTGTCAGCTAGAGATGACCTGCAGGGTTTTATGGGTATTAAAGGTGTCAGCTAGAGATGACCTGCAGGGTTTTATGGGTATTAAAGGTGTCAGCTAGAGATGACGTGCAGGGTTTTATGGGTATTAAAGGTGTCAGCTAGAGATGACCTGCAGGGTTTTATGGGTATTAAAGGTGTCAGCTAGAGATGACCTGCAGGGTTTTATGGGTATTAAAGGTGTCAGCTAGAGATGACGTGCAGGGTTTTATGGGTATTAAAGGTGTCAGCTAGAGATGACGTGCAGGGTTTTATGGGTATTAAAGGTGTCAGCTAGAGATGACGTGCAGGGTTTTATGGGTATTAAAGGTGTCAGCTAGAGATGACGTGCAGGGTTTTATGGGTATTAAAGGTGTCAGCTAGAGATGACCTGCAGGGTTTTATGGGTATTAAAGGTGTCAGCTAGAGATGACGTGCAGGGTTTTATGGGTATTAAAGGTGTCAGCTAGAGATGACGTGCAGGGTTTTATGGGTATTAAAGGTGTCAGCTAGAGATGACGTGCAGGGTTTTATGGGTATTAAAGGTGTCAGCTAGAGATGACGTGCAGGGTTTTATGGGTATTAAAGGTGTCAGCTAGAGATGACCTGCAGGGTTTTATGGGTATTAAAGGTGTCAGCTAGAGATGACCTGCAGGGTTTTATGGGTATTAAAGGTGTCAGCTAGAGATGACCTGCAGGGTTTTATGGGTATTAAAGGTGTCAGCTAGAGATGACCTGCAGGGTTTTATGGGTATTAAAGGTGTCAGCTAGAGATGACGTGCAGGGTTTTATGGGTATTAAAGGTGTCAGCTAGAGATGACCTGCAGGGTTTTATGGGTATTAAAGGTGTCAGCTAGAGATGACGTGCAGGGTTTTATGGGTATTAAAGGTGTCAGCTAGAGATGACCTGCAGGGTTTTATGGGTATTAAAGGTGTCAGCTAGAGATGACCTGCAGGGGTTTTATGGGTATTAAAGGTGTCAGCTAGAGATGACGTGCAGGGTTTTATGGGTATTAAAGGTGTCAGCTAGAGATGACGTGCAGGGTTTTATGGGTATTAAAGGTGTCAGCTAGAGATGACCTGCAGGGTTTTATGGGTATTAAAGGTGTCAGCTAGAGATGACGTGCAGGGTTTTATGGGTATTAAAGGTGTCAGCTAGAGATGACGTGCAGGGTTTTATGGGTATTAAAGGTGTCAGCTAGAGATGACCTGCAGGGTTTTATGGGTATTAAAGGTGTCAGCTAGAGATGACCTGCAGGGTTTTATGGGTATTAAAGGTGTCAGCTAGAGATGACGTGCAGGGTTTTACGGGTATTAAAGGTGTCAGCTAGAGATGACCTGCAGGGTTTTATGGGTATTAAAGGTGTCAGCTAGAGATGACGTGCAGGGTTTTATGGGTATTAAAGGTGTCAGCTAGAGATGACCTGCAGGGTTTTATGGGTATTAAAGGTGTCAGCTAGAGATGACCTGCAGGGTTTTATGGGTATTAAAGGTGTCAGCTAGAGATGACGTGCAGGGTTTTATGGGTATTAAAGGTGTCAGCTAGAGATGACCTGCAGGGTTTTATGGGTATTAAAGGTGTCAGCTAGAGATGACCTGCAGGGTTTTATGGGTATTAAAGGTGTCAGCTAGAGATGACGTGCAGGGTTTTATGGGTATTAAAGGTGTCAGCTAGAGATGACCTGCAGGGTTTTATGGGTATTAAAGGTGTCAGCTAGAGATGACGTGCAGGGTTTTATGGGTATTAAAGGTGTCAGCTAGAGATGACCTGCAGGGTTTTATGGGTATTAAAGGTGTCAGCTAGAGATGACCTGCAGGGTTTTATGGGTATTAAAGGTGTCAGCTAGAGATGACCTGCAGGGTTTTATGGGTATTAAAGGTGTCAGCTAGAGATGACCTGCAGGGTTTTATGGGTATTAAAGGTGTCAGCTAGAGATGACGTGCAGGGTTTTATGGGTATTAAAGGTGTCAGCTAGAGATGACGTGCAGGGTTTTATGGGTATTAAAGGTGTCAGCTAGAGATGACGTGCAGGGGTTTTATGGGTATTAAAGGTGTCAGCTAGAGATGACCTGCAGGGTTTTATGGGTATTAAAGGTGTCAGCTAGAGATGACGTGCAGGGTTTTATGGGTATTAAAGGTGTCAGCTAGAGATGACCTGCAGGGTTTTATGGGTATTAAAGGTGTCAGCTAGAGATGACGTGCAGGGTTTTATGGGTATTAAAGGTGTCAGCTAGAGATGACGTGCAGGGTTTTATGGGTATTAAAGGTGTCAGCTAGAGATGACGTGCAGGGTTTTATGGGTATTAAAGGTGTCAGCTAGAGATGACGTGCAGGGTTTTATGGGTATTAAAGGTGTCAGCTAGAGATGACCTGCAGGGTTTTATGGGTATTAAAGGTGTCAGCTAGAGATGACCTGCAGGGTTTTATGGGTATTAAAGGTGTCAGCTAGAGATGACCTGCAGGGTTTTATGGGTATTAAAGGTGTCAGCTAGAGATGACCTGCAGGGTTTTATGGGTATTAAAGGTGTCAGCTAGAGATGACGTGCAGGGTTTTATGGGTATTAAAGGTGTCAGCTAGAGATGACCTGCAGGGTTTTATGGGTATTAAAGGTGTCAGCTAGAGATGACCTGCAGGGTTTTATGGGTATTAAAGGTGTCAGCTAGAGATGACGTGCAGGGTTTTATGGGTATTAAAGGTGTCAGCTAGAGATGACCTGCAGGGTTTTATGGGTATTAAAGGTGTCAGCTAGAGATGACGTGCAGGGTTTTATGGGTATTAAAGGTGTCAGCTAGAGATGACCTGCAGGGTTTTATGGGTATTAAAGGTGTCAGCTAGAGATGACCTGCAGGGTTTTATGGGTATTAAAGGTGTCAGCTAGAGATGACGTGCAGGGTTTTATGGGTATTAAAGGTGTCAGCTAGAGATGACCTGCAGGGTTTTATGGGTATTAAAGGTGTCAGCTAGAGATGACGTGCAGGGTTTTATGGGTATTAAAGGTGTCAGCTAGAGATGACGTGCAGGGTTTTATGGGTATTAAAGGTGTCAGCTAGAGATGACGTGCAGGGTTTTATGGGTATTAAAGGTGTCAGCTAGAGATGACGTGCAGGGTTTTATGGGTATTAAAGGTGTCAGCTAGAGATGACCTGCAGGGTTTTATGGGTATTAAAGGTGTCAGCTAGAGATGACCTGCAGGGTTTTATGGGTATTAAAGGTGTCAGCTAGAGATGACGTGCAGGGTTTTATGGGTATTAAAGGTGTCAGCTAGAGATGACCTGCAGGGTTTTATGGGTATTAAAGGTGTCAGCTAGAGATGACCTGCAGGGTTTTATGGGTATTAAAGGTGTCAGCTAGAGATGACCTGCAGGGTTTTATGGGTATTAAAGGTGTCAGCTAGAGATGACCTGCAGGGTTTTATGGGTATTAAAGGTGTCAGCTAGAGATGACCTGCAGGGTTTTATGGGTATTAAAGGTGTCAGCTAGAGATGACCTGCAGGGTTTTATGGGTATTAAAGGTGTCAGCTAGAGATGACCTGCAGGGTTTTATGGGTATTAAAGGTGTCAGCTAGAGATGACGTGCAGGGTTTTATGGGTATTAAAGGTGTCAGCTAGAGATGACCTGCAGGGTTTTATGGGTATTAAAGGTGTCAGCTAGAGATGACGTGCAGGGTTTTATGGGTATTAAAGGTGTCAGCTAGAGATGACCTGCAGGGTTTTATGGGTATTAAAGGTGTCAGCTAGAGATGACCTGCAGGGTTTTATGGGTATTAAAGGTGTCAGCTAGAGATGACCTGCAGGGTTTTATGGGTATTAAAGGTGTCAGCTAGAGATGACCTGCAGGGTTTTATGGGTATTAAAGGTGTCAGCTAGAGATGACGTGCAGGGTTTTATGGGTATTAAAGGTGTCAGCTAGAGATGACGTGCAGGGTTTTATGGGTATTAAAGGTGTCAGCTAGAGATGACCTGCAGGGTTTTATGGGTATTAAAGGTGTCAGCTAGAGATGACGTGCAGGGTTTTATGGGTATTAAAGGTGTCAGCTAGAGATGACCTGCAGGGTTTTATGGGTATTAAAGGTGTCAGCTAGAGATGACGTGCAGGGTTTTATGGGTATTAAAGGTGTCAGCTAGAGATGACCTGCAGGGTTTTATGGGTATTAAAGGTGTCAGCTAGAGATGACCTGCAGGGTTTTATGGGTATTAAAGGTGTCAGCTAGAGATGACCTGCAGGGTTTTATGGGTATTAAAGGTGTCAGCTAGAGATGACCTGCAGGGTTTTATGGGTATTAAAGGTGTCAGCTAGAGATGACCTGCAGGGTTTTATGGGTATTAAAGGTGTCAGCTAGAGATGACCTGCAGGGTTTTATGGGTATTAAAGGTGTCAGCTAGAGATGACCTGCAGGGTTTTATGGGTATTAAAGGTGTCAGCTAGAGATGACCTGCAGGGTTTTATGGGTATTAAAGGTGTCAGCTAGAGATGACCTGCAGGGTTTTATGGGTATTAAAGGTGTCAGCTAGAGATGACGTGCAGGGTTTTATGGGTATTAAAGGTGTCAGCTAGAGATGACCTGCAGGGTTTTATGGGTATTAAAGGTGTCAGCTAGAGATGACCTGCAGGGTTTTATGGGTATTAAAGGTGTCAGCTAGAGATGACGTGCAGGGTTTTATGGGTATTAAAGGTGTCAGCTAGAGATGACCTGCAGGGTTTTATGGGTATTAAAGGTGTCAGCTAGAGATGACCTGCAGGGTTTTATGGGTATTAAAGGTGTCAGCTAGAGATGACCTGCAGGGTTTTATGGGTATTAAAGGTGTCAGCTAGAGATGACCTGCAGGGTTTTATGGGTATTAAAGGTGTCAGCTAGAGATGACCTGCAGGGTTTTATGGGTATTAAAGGTGTCAGCTAGAGATGACGTGCAGGGTTTTATGGGTATTAAAGGTGTCAGCTAGAGATGACCTGCAGGGTTTTATGGGTATTAAAGGTGTCAGCTAGAGATGACCTGCAGGGTTTTATGGGTATTAAAGGTGTCAGCTAGAGATGACCTGCAGGGTTTTATGGGTATTAAAGGTGTCAGCTAGAGATGACGTGCAGGGTTTTATGGGTATTAAAGGTGTCAGCTAGAGATGACCTGCAGGGTTTTATGGGTATTAAAGGTGTCAGCTAGAGATGACCTGCAGGGTTTTATGGGTATTAAAGGTGTCAGCTAGAGATGACCTGCAGGGTTTTATGGGTATTAAAGGTGTCAGCTAGAGATGACCTGCAGGGTTTTATGGGTATTAAAGGTGTCAGCTAGAGATGACCTGCAGGGTTTTATGGGTATTAAAGGTGTCAGCTAGAGATGACGTGCAGGGTTTTATGGGTATTAAAGGTGTCAGCTAGAGATGACCTGCAGGGTTTTATGGGTATTAAAGGTGTCAGCTAGAGATGACCTGCAGGGTTTTATGGGTATTAAAGGTGTCAGCTAGAGATGACGTGCAGGGTTTTATGGGTATTAAAGGTGTCAGCTAGAGATGACCTGCAGGGTTTTATGGGTATTAAAGGTGTCAGCTAGAGATGACCTGCAGGGTTTTATGGGTATTAAAGGTGTCAGCTAGAGATGACGTGCAGGGTTTTATGGGTATTAAAGGTGTCAGCTAGAGATGACCTGCAGGGTTTTATGGGTATTAAAGGTGTCAGCTAGAGATGACCTGCAGGGTTTTATGGGTATTAAAGGTGTCAGCTAGAGATGACCTGCAGGGTTTTATGGGTATTAAAGGTGTCAGCTAGAGATGACCTGCAGGGTTTTATGGGTATTAAAGGTGTCAGCTAGAGATGACCTGCAGGGTTTTATGGGTATTAAAGGTGTCAGCTAGAGATGACGTGCAGGGTTTTATGGGTATTAAAGGTGTCAGCTAGAGATGACCTGCAGGGTTTTATGGGTATTAAAGGTGTCAGCTAGAGATGACGTGCAGGGTTTTATGGGTATTAAAGGTGTCAGCTAGAGATGACCTGCAGGGTTTTATGGGTATTAAAGGTGTCAGCTAGAGATGACCTGCAGGGTTTTATGGGTATTAAAGGTGTCAGCTAGAGATGACCTGCAGGGTTTTATGGGTATTAAAGGTGTCAGCTAGAGATGACCTGCAGGGTTTTATGGGTATTAAAGGTGTCAGCTAGAGATGACCTGCAGGGTTTTATGGGTATTAAAGGTGTCAGCTAGAGATGACCTGCAGGGTTTTATGGGTATTAAAGGTGTCAGCTAGAGATGACCTGCAGGGTTTTATGGGTATTAAAGGTGTCAGCTAGAGATGACCTGCAGGGTTTTATGGGTATTAAAGGTGTCAGCTAGAGATGACCTGCAGGGTTTTATGGGTATTAAAGGTGTCAGCTAGAGATGACGTGCAGGGTTTTATGGGTATTAAAGGTGTCAGCTAGAGATGACCTGCAGGGTTTTATGGGTATTAAAGGTGTCAGCTAGAGATGACCTGCAGGGTTTTATGGGTATTAAAGGTGTCAGCTAGAGATGACCTGCAGGGTTTTATGGGTATTAAAGGTGTCAGCTAGAGATGACCTGCAGGGTTTTATGGGTATTAAAGGTGTCAGCTAGAGATGACCTGCAGGGTTTTATGGGTATTAAAGGTGTCAGCTAGAGATGACCTGCAGGGTTTTATGGGTATTAAAGGTGTCAGCTAGAGATGACCTGCAGGGTTTTATGGGTATTAAAGGTGTCAGCTAGAGATGACCTGCAGGGTTTTATGGGTATTAAAGGTGTCAGCTAGAGATGACCTGCAGGGTTTTATGGGTATTAAAGGTGTCAGCTAGAGATGACCTGCAGGGTTTTATGGGTATTAAAGGTGTCAGCTAGAGATGACCTGCAGGGTTTTATGGGTATTAAAGGTGTCAGCTAGAGATGACCTGCAGGGTTTTATGGGTATTAAAGGTGTCAGCTAGAGATGACGTGCAGGGTTTTATGGGTATTAAAGGTGTCAGCTAGAGATGACCTGCAGGGTTTTATGGGTATTAAAGGTGTCAGCTAGAGATGACGTGCAGGGTTTTATGGGTATTAAAGGTGTCAGCTAGAGATGACCTGCAGGGTTTTATGGGTATTAAAGGTGTCAGCTAGAGATGACCTGCAGGGTTTTATGGGTATTAAAGGTGTCAGCTAGAGATGACCTGCAGGGTTTTATGGGTATTAAAGGTGTCAGCTAGAGATGACCTGCAGGGTTTTATGGGTATTAAAGGTGTCAGCTAGAGATGACCTGCAGGGTTTTATGGGTATTAAAGGTGTCAGCTAGAGATGACCTGCAGGGTTTTATGGGTATTAAAGGTGTCAGCTAGAGATGACCTGCAGGGTTTTATGGGTATTAAAGGTGTCAGCTAGAGATGACCTGCAGGGTTTTATGGGTATTAAAGGTGTCAGCTAGAGATGACCTGCAGGGTTTTATGGGTATTAAAGGTGTCAGCTAGAGATGACCTGCAGGGTTTTATGGGTATTAAAGGTGTCAGCTAGAGATGACCTGCAGGGTTTTATGGGTATTAAAGGTGTCAGCTAGAGATGACCTGCAGGGTTTTATGGGTATTAAAGGTGTCAGCTAGAGATGACCTGCAGGGTTTTATGGGTATTAAAGGTGTCAGCTAGAGATGACCTGCAGGGTTTTATGGGTATTAAAGGTGTCAGCTAGAGATGACCTGCAGGGTTTTATGGGTATTAAAGGTGTCAGCTAGAGATGACCTGCAGGGTTTTATGGGTATTAAAGGTGTCAGCTAGAGATGACGTGCAGGGTTTTATGGGTATTAAAGGTGTCAGCTAGAGATGACCTGCAGGGTTTTATGGGTATTAAAGGTGTCAGCTAGAGATGACGTGCAGGGTTTTATGGGTATTAAAGGTGTCAGCTAGAGATGACGTGCAGGGTTTTATGGGTATTAAAGGTGTCAGCTAGAGATGACGTGCAGGGTTTTATGGGTATTAAAGGTGTCAGCTAGAGATGACCTGCAGGGTTTTATGGGTATTAAAGGTGTCAGCTAGAGATGACGTACAGGGTTTTATGGGTATTAAAGGTGTCAGCTAGAGATGACCTGCAGGGTTTTATGGGTATTAAAGGTGTCAGCTAGAGATGACGTGCAGGGTTTTATGGGTATTAAAGGTGTCAGCTAGAGATGACGTGCAGGGTTTTATGGGTATTAAAGGTGTCAGCTAGAGATGACCTGCAGGGTTTTATGGGTATTAAAGGTGTCAGCTAGAGATGACCTGCAGGGTTTTATGGGTATTAAAGGTGTCAGCTAGAGATGACCTGCAGGGTTTTATGGGTATTAAAGGTGTCAGCTAGAGATGACGTGCAGGGTTTTATGGGTATTAAAGGTGTCAGCTAGAGATGACCTGCAGGGTTTTATGGGTATTAAAGGTGTCAGCTAGAGATGACCTGCAGGGTTTTATGGGTATTAAAGGTGTCAGCTAGAGATGACGTCCAGGGTTTTATGGGTATTAAAGGTGTCAGCTAGAGATGACCTGCAGGGTTTTATGGGTATTAAAGGTGTCAGCTAGAGATGACCTGCAGGGTTTTATGGGTATTAAAGGTGTCAGCTAGAGATGACGTGCAGGGTTTTATGGGTATTAAAGGTGTCAGCTAGAGATGACGTGCAGGGTTTTATGGGTATTAAAGGTGTCAGCTAGAGATGACCTGCAGGGTTTTATGGGTATTAAAGGTGTCAGCTAGAGATGACCTGCAGGGTTTTATGGGTATTAAAGGTGTCAGCTAGAGATGACGTGCAGGGTTTTATGGGTATTAAAGGTGTCAGCTATGGGCACGGGGACTATGGTGGTCTGCTTGAAACATGTTGGTATTACAGACTCGGTCAGGGACATGTTGAAAATGTCAGTGAAGACACTTGCCAGTTGGTCAGCACATGCTCGGAGTACACGCCCTGGTAATCCGTCTGGCCCAGCGGCCTTGTGAATGTTGACTTGCTTAAAAGTCTTACTCAACGTGACCAAGACAAAGGAGATGATTGTGGACTACAGGAAAAAAAAGAGGACTGAGCACGCCCCCATTCTCATCGACGGGGCTGTAGTGGAACAGGTTGAGAGCTTCAAGTTCCTTGGTGTCCACATCACCAACGAACTATCATGGTCCAAGCACACCAAGACAGTCGTGAAGAGGGCACGACAAAGCCTATTCCCCCTCAGGAGACTAAAAAGATTTGGCATGGGTCCTCAGATCCTCAAAAAATTCTACAGCTGCACCATCGAGAGCATCCTGACTGGTTGCATCACCGCCTGGTATGGCAACTGCTTGGCCTCTGACCGCAAGGCACTACAGAGGGTAGTGCGTACGGCCCAGTACATCACTGGGGCAAAGCTCCCTGCCATCCAAGACCTCTATACCAGGCGGTGTCAGAGGAAGGCCCTCAAAATTGTCAAAGACTCCAGCCACCCTAGTCATAGACTGTTCTCTCTGCTACCGCACGGCAAGCGGTACCGGAGTGCCAAGTCTAGGTCCAAAAGACTTCTCAACAGCTTCTACCCACAAGCCATAAGACTCCTGAACAGCTAATCATGGCTACCCGGACTATTTGCACTGCCCCCCACCCCATCCTTTTACGCTGCTGCTACTCTGTTAAGTATTTATGCATAGTCACTTTAACTCTACCCACATGTACATATTACCTCAACTACCTCAACTAGCCGGTGCCCCCGCACATTGACTCTGCACCGTTACCCCCCTGTATATATAGCCTCCCTACTGTCACTTTATTTTACTTCTGCTCTTTGTTTTTCTCAACACTTTTTTTTTTTTTTGTTGTTGTTTTATTCTTACTTTTTTTGTTTAAAATAAACGCACTGTTGGTTAAGGGCTGTAAGTAAGCATTTCACTGTAATGTCTGCACTTGTTGTATTCGGCGCATGTGACCAATAAAATTTGATTTGATTTGATTTGAGCTAGAGATGACGTGCAGGGTTTTATGGGTATTAAAGGTGTCAGCTAGAGATGACCTGCAGGGTTTTATGGGTATTAAAGGTGTCAGCTAGAGATGACCTGCAGGGTTTTATGGGTATTAAAGGTGTCAGCTAGAGATGACCTGCAGGGTTTTATGGGTATTAAAGGTGTCAGCTAGAGATGACCTGCAGGGTTTTATGGGTATTAAAGGTGTCAGCTAGAGATGACCTGCAGGGTTTTATGGGTATTAAAGGTGTCAGCTAGAGATGACCTGCAGGGTTTTATGGGTATTAAAGGTGTCAGCTAGAGATGACCTGCAGGGTTTTATGGGTATTAAAGGTGTCAGCTAGAGATGACCTGCAGGGTTTTATGGGTATTAAAGGTGTCAGCTAGAGATGACCTGCAGGGTTTTATGGGTATTAAAGGTGTCAGCTAGAGATGACCTGCAGGGTTTTATGGGTATTAAAGGTGTCAGCTAGAGATGACCTGCAGGGTTTTATGGGTATTAAAGGTGTCAGCTAGAGATGACGTGCAGGGTTTTATGGGTATTAAAGGTGTCAGCTAGAGATGACCTGCAGGGTTTTATGGGTATTAAAGGTGTCAGCTAGAGATGACGTGCAGGGTTTTATGGGTATTAAAGGTGTCAGCTAGAGATGACCTGCAGGGTTTTATGGGTATTAAAGGTGTCAGCTAGAGATGACGTGCAGGGTTTTATGGGTATTAAAGGTGTCAGCTAGAGATGACCTGCAGGGTTTTATGGGTATTAAAGGTGTCAGCTAGAGATGACGTGCAGGGTTTTATGGGTATTAAAGGTGTCAGCTAGAGATGACCTGCAGGGTTTTATGGGTATTAAAGGTGTCAGCTAGAGATGACGTGCAGGGTTTTATGGGTATTAAAGGTGTCAGCTAGAGATGACGTGCAGGGTTTTATGGGTATTAAAGGTGTCAGCTAGAGATGACCTGCAGGGTTTTATGGGTATTAAAGGTGTCAGCTAGAGATGACCTGCAGGGTTTTATGGGTATTAAAGGTGTCAGCTAGAGATGACCTGCAGGGTTTTATGGGTATTAAAGGTGTCAGCTAGAGATGACCTGCAGGGTTTTATGGGTATTAAAGGTGTCAGCTAGAGATGACCTGCAGGGTTTTATGGGTATTAAAGGTGTCAGCTAGAGATGACCTGCAGGGTTTTATGGGTATTAAAGGTGTCAGCTAGAGATGACGTGCAGGGTTTTATGGGTATTAAAGGTGTCAGCTAGAGATGACGTGCAGGGTTTTATGGGTATTAAAGGTGTCAGCTAGAGATGACGTGCAGGGTTTTATGGGTATTAAAGGTGTCAGCTAGAGATGACCTGCAGGGTTTTATGGGTATTAAAGGTGTCAGCTAGAGATGACCTGCAGGGTTTTATGGGTATTAAAGGTGTCAGCTAGAGATGACCTGCAGGGTTTTATGGGTATTAAAGGTGTCAGCTAGAGATGACCTGCAGGGTTTTATGGGTATTAAAGGTGTCAGCTAGAGATGACCTGCAGGGTTTTATGGGTATTAAAGGTGTCAGCTAGAGATGACCTGCAGGGTTTTATGGGTATTAAAGGTGTCAGCTAGAGATGACGTGCAGGGTTTTATGGGTATTAAAGGTGTCAGCTAGAGATGACGTGCAGGGTTTTATGGGTATTAAAGGTGTCAGCTAGAGATGACCTGCAGGGTTTTATGGGTATTAAAGGTGTCAGCTAGAGATGACGTGCAGGGTTTTATGGGTATTAAAGGTGTCAGCTAGAGATGACGTGCAGGGTTTTATGGGTATTAAAGGTGTCAGCTAGAGATGACCTGCAGGGTTTTATGGGTAATAAAGGTGTCAGCTAGAGATGACCTGCAGGGTTTTATGGGTATTAAAGGTGTCAGCTAGAGATGACGTGCAGGGTTTTATGGGTATTAAAGGTGTCAGCTAGAGATGACCTGCAGGGTTTTATGGGTATTAAAGGTGTCAGCTAGAGATGACCTGCAGGGTTTTATGGGTATTAAAGGTGTCAGCTAGAGATGACGTGCAGGGTTTTATGGGTATTAAAGGTGTCAGCTAGAGATGACCTGCAGGGTTTTATGGGTATTAAAGGTGTCAGCTAGAGATGACGTGCAGGGTTTTATGGGTATTAAAGGTGTCAGCTAGAGATGACGTGCAGGGTTTTATGGGTATTAAAGGTGTCAGCTAGAGATGACCTGCAGGGTTTTATGGGTATTAAAGGTGTCAGCTAGAGATGACCTGCAGGGTTTTATGGGTATTAAAGGTGTCAGCTAGAGATGACCTGCAGGGTTTTATGGGTATTAAAGGTGTCAGCTAGAGATGACCTGCAGGGTTTTATGGGTATTAAAGGTGTCAGCTAGAGATGACCTGCAGGGTTTTATGGGTATTAAAGGTGTCAGCTAGAGATGACCTGCAGGGTTTTATGGGTATTAAAGGTGTCAGCTAGAGATGACCTGCAGGGTTTTATGGGTATTAAAGGTGTCAGCTAGAGATGACGTGCAGGGTTTTATGGGTATTAAAGGTGTCAGCTAGAGATGACCTGCAGGGTTTTATGGGTATTAAAGGTGTCAGCTAGAGATGACGTGCAGGGTTTTATGGGTATTAAAGGTGTCAGCTAGAGATGACCTGCAGGGTTTTATGGGTATTAAAGGTGTCAGCTAGAGATGACCTGCAGGGTTTTATGGGTATTAAAGGTGTCAGCTAGAGATGACGTGCAGGGTTTTATGGGTATTAAAGGTGTCAGCTAGAGATGACCTGCAGGGTTTTATGGGTATTAAAGGTGTCAGCTAGAGATGACCTGCAGGGTTTTATGGGTATTAAAGGTGTCAGCTAGAGATGACCTGCAGGGTTTTATGGGTATTAAAGGTGTCAGCTAGAGATGACGTGCAGGGTTTTATGGGTATTAAAGGTGTCAGCTAGAGATGGCCTGCAGGGTTTTATGGGTATTAAAGGTGTCAGCTAGAGATGACCTGCAGGGTTTTTATGGGTATTAAAGGTGTCAGCTAGAGATGACGTGCAGGGTTTTATGGGTATTAAAGGTGTCAGCTAGAGATGACCTGCAGGGTTTTATGGGTATTAAAGGTGTCAGCTAGAGATGACCTGCAGGGTTTTATGGGTATTAAAGGTGTCAGCTAGAGATGACGTGCAGGGTTTTATGGGTATTAAAGGTGTCAGCTAGAGATGACGTGCAGGGTTTTATGGGTATTAAAGGTGTCAGCTAGAGATGACCTGCAGGGTTTTATGGGTATTAAAGGTGTCAGCTAGAGATGACGTGCAGGGTTTTATGGGTATTAAAGGTGTCAGCTAGAGATGACCTGCAGGGTTTTATGGGTATTAAAGGTGTCAGCTAGAGATGACCTGCAGGGTTTTATGGGTATTAAAGGTGTCAGCTAGAGATGACCTGCAGGGTTTTATGGGTATTAAAGGTGTCAGCTAGAGATGACCTGCAGGGTTTTATGGGTATTAAAGGTGTCAGCTAGAGATGACGTGCAGGGTTTTATGGGTATTAAAGGTGTCAGCTAGAGATGACGTGCAGGGTTTTATGGGTATTAAAGGTGTCAGCTAGAGATGACGTGCAGGGTTTTATGGGTATTAAAGGTGTCAGCTAGAGATGACGTGCAGGGTTTTATGGGTATTAAAGGTGTCAGCTAGAGATGACGTGCAGGGTTTTATGGGTATTAAAGGTGTCAGCTAGAGATGACGTGCAGGGTTTTATGGGTATTAAAGGTGTCAGCTAGAGATGACGTGCAGGGTTTTATGGGTATTAAAGGTGTCAGCTAGAGATGACCTGCAGGGTTTTATGGGTATTAAAGGTGTCAGCTAGAGATGACCTGCAGGGTTTTATGGGTATTAAAGGTGTCAGCTAGAGATGACGTGCAGGGTTTTATGGGTATTAAAGGTGTCAGCTAGAGATGACGTACAGGGTTTTATGGGTATTAAAGGTGTCAGCTAGAGATGACGTGCAGGGTTTTATGGGTATTAAAGGTGTCAGCTAGAGATGACCTGCAGGGTTTTATGGGTATTAAAGGTGTCAGCTAGAGATGACGTGCAGGGTTTTATGGGTATTAAAGGTGTCAGCTAGAGATGACGTGCAGGGTTTTATGGGTATTAAAGGTGTCAGCTAGAGATGACCTGCAGGGTTTTATGGGTATTAAAGGTGTCAGCTAGAGATGACGTGCAGGGTTTTATGGGTATTAAAGGTGTCAGCTAGAGATGACCTGCAGGGTTTTATGGGTATTAAAGGTGTCAGCTAGAGATGACCTGCAGGGTTTTATGGGTATTAAAGGTGTCAGCTAGAGATGACCTGCAGGGTTTTATGGGTATTAAAGGTGTCAGCTAGAGATGACCTGCAGGGTTTTATGGGTATTAAAGGTGTCAGCTAGAGATGACGTGCAGGGTTTTATGGGTATTAAAGGTGTCAGCTAGAGATGACCTGCAGGGTTTTATGGGTATTAAAGGTGTCAGCTAGAGATGACCTGCAGGGTTTTATGGGTATTAAAGGTGTCAGCTAGAGATGACGTGCAGGGTTTTATGGGTATTAAAGGTGTCAGCTAGAGATGACCTGCAGGGTTTTATGGGTATTAAAGGTGTCAGCTAGAGATGACGTACAGGGTTTTATGGGTATTAAAGGTGTCAGCTAGAGATGACGTGCAGGGTTTTATGGGTATTAAAGGTGTCAGCTAGAGATGACGTGCAGGGTTTTATGGGTATTAAAGGTGTCAGCTAGAGATGACCTGCAGGGTTTTATGGGTATTAAAGGTGTCAGCTAGAGATGACCTGCAGGGTTTTATGGGTATTAAAGGTGTCAGCTAGAGATGACCTGCAGGGTTTTATGGGTATTAAAGGTGTCAGCTAGAGATGACCTGCAGGGTTTTATGGGTATTAAAGGTGTCAGCTAGAGATGACCTGCAGGGTTTTATGGGTATTAAAGGTGTCAGCTAGAGATGACCTGCAGGGTTTTATGGGTATTAAAGGTGTCAGCTAGAGATGACGTGCAGGGTTTTATGGGTATTAAAGGTGTCAGCTAGAGATGACGTACAGGGTTTTATGGGTATTAAAGGTGTCAGCTAGAGATGACGTGCAGGGTTTTATGGGTATTAAAGGTGTCAGCTAGAGATGACGTGCAGGGTTTTATGGGTATTAAAGGTGTCAGCTAGAGATGACGTGCAGGGTTTTATGGGTATTAAAGGTGTCAGCTAGAGATGACGTACAGGGTTTTATGGGTATTAAAGGTGTCAGCTAGAGATGACCTGCAGGGTTTTATGGGTATTAAAGGTGTCAGCTAGAGATGACGTGCAGGGTTTTATGGGTATTAAAGGTGTCAGCTAGAGATGACGTGCAGGGTTTTATGGGTATTAAAGGTGTCAGCTAGAGATGACCTGCAGGGTTTTATGGGTATTAAAGGTGTCAGCTAGAGATGACCTGCAGGGTTTTATGGGTATTAAAGGTGTCAGCTAGAGATGACCTGCAGGGTTTTTATGGGTATTAAAGGTGTCAGCTAGAGATGACCTGCAGGGTTTTATGGGTATTAAAGGTGTCAGCTAGAGATGACCTGCAGGGTTTTATGGGTATTAAAGGTGTCAGCTAGAGATGACGTGCAGGGTTTTATGGGTATTAAAGGTGTCAGCTAGAGATGACCTGCAGGGTTTTATGGGTATTAAAGGTGTCAGCTAGAGATGACGTGCAGGGTTTTATGGGTATTAAAGGTGTCAGCTAGAGATGACCTGCAGGGTTTTATGGGTATTAAAGGTGTCAGCTAGAGATGACGTACAGGGTTTTATGGGTATTAAAGGTGTCAGCTAGAGATGACCTGCAGGGTTTTATGGGTATTAAAGGTGTCAGCTAGAGATGACGTGCAGGGTTTTATGGGTATTAAAGGTGTCAGCTAGAGATGACCTGCAGGGTTTTATGGGTATTAAAGGTGTCAGCTAGAGATGACCTGCAGGGTTTTATGGGTATTAAAGGTGTCAGCTAGAGATGACGTGCAGGGTTTTATGGGTATTAAAGGTGTCAGCTAGAGATGACCTGCAGGGTTTTATGGGTATTAAAGGTGTCAGCTAGAGATGACCTGCAGGGTTTTATGGGTATTAAAGGTGTCAGCTAGAGATGACCTGCAGGGTTTTATGGGTATTAAAGGTGTCAGCTAGAGATGACGTGCAGGGTTTTATGGGTATTAAAGGTGTCAGCTAGAGATGACCTGCAGGGTTTTATGGGTATTAAAGGTGTCAGCTAGAGATGACGTGCAGGGTTTTATGGGTATTAAAGGTGTCAGCTAGAGATGACCTGCAGGGTTTTATGGGTATTAAAGGTGTCAGCTAGAGATGACCTGCAGGGTTTTATGGGTATTAAAGGTGTCAGCTAGAGATGACCTGCAGGGTTTTATGGGTATTAAAGGTGTCAGCTAGAGATGACGTGCAGGGTTTTATGGGTATTAAAGGTGTCAGCTAGAGATGACGTGCAGGGTTTTATGGGTATTAAAGGTGTCAGCTAGAGATGACCTGCAGGGTTTTATGGGTATTAAAGGTGTCAGCTAGAGATGACCTGCAGGGTTTTATGGGTATTAAAGGTGTCAGCTAGAGATGACCTGCAGGGTTTTATGGGTATTAAAGGTGTCAGCTAGAGATGACCTGCAGGGTTTTATGGGTATTAAAGGTGTCAGCTAGAGATGACGTGCAGGGTTTTATGGGTATTAAAGGTGTCAGCTAGAGATGACCTGCAGGGTTTTATGGGCATTAAAGGTGTCAGCTAGAGATGACGTGCAGGGTTTTATGGGTATTAAAGGTGTCAGCTAGAGATGACCTGCAGGGTTTTATGGGTATTAAAGGTGTCAGCTAGAGATGACCTGCAGGGTTTTATGGGTATTAAAGGTGTCAGCTAGAGATGACCTGCAGGGTTTTATGGGTATTAAAGGTGTCAGCTAGAGATGACCTGCAGGGTTTTATGGGTATTAAAGGTGTCAGCTAGAGATGACGTGCAGGGTTTTATGGGTATTAAAGGTGTCAGCTAGAGATGACCTGCAGGGTTTTATGGGTATTAAAGGTGTCAGCTAGAGATGACGTGCAGGGTTTTATGGGTATTAAAGGTGTCAGCTAGAGATGACCTGCAGGGTTTTATGGGTATTAAAGGTGTCAGCTAGAGATGACGTGCAGGGTTTTATGGGTATTAAAGGTGTCAGCTAGAGATGACCTGCAGGGTTTTATGGGTATTAAAGGTGTCAGCTAGAGATGACCTGCAGGGTTTTATGGGTATTAAAGGTGTCAGCTAGAGATGACCTGCAGGGTTTTATGGGTATTAAAGGTGTCAGCTAGAGATGACCTGCAGGGTTTTATGGGTATTAAAGGTGTCAGCTAGAGATGACCTGCAGGGTTTTATGGGTATTAAAGGTGTCAGCTAGAGATGACCTGCAGGGTTTTATGGGTATTAAAGGTGTCAGCTAGAGATGACGTGCAGGGTTTTATGGGTATTAAAGGTGTCAGCTAGAGATGACGTGCAGGGTTTTATGGGTATTAAAGGTGTCAGCTAGAGATGACCTGCAGGGTTTTATGGGTATTAAAGGTGTCAGCTAGAGATGACGTGCAGGGTTTTATGGGTATTAAAGGTGTCAGCTAGAGATGACGTGCAGGGTTTTATGGGTATTAAAGGTGTCAGCTAGAGATGACGTGCAGGGTTTTATGGGTATTAAAGGTGTCAGCTAGAGATGACCTGCAGGGTTTTATGGGTATTAAAGGTGTCAGCTAGAGATGACCTGCAGGGTTTTATGGGTATTAAAGGTGTCAGCTAGAGATGACCTGCAGGGTTTTATGGGTATTAAAGGTGTCAGCTAGAGATGACCTGCAGGGTTTTATGGGTATTAAAGGTGTCAGCTAGAGATGACGTGCAGGGTTTTATGGGTATTATGTATATATGAAGTTGAAGTCGGAAGTTTACATACACCTTAGCCAAATACATTTAAACTCAGTTTTTCACAATTCCTGACATTTAATCTTAGTAAAAATTCCCTGTCTTAGGTCAGTTAGGATCACCACTTTATTTTAAGAATGTGAAATGTCAGAATAATAGTAGAGAGAGTGATTTATTTAAGCTTTTATTTCTTTCATCACATTCCCAGTGTGTCAAAAGTTTACATACACTCAATTAGTATTTGGTAGCATTGCTTTTAAATTGTTTAACTTGGGTCAAACGTTTCAGGTAGCCTTCCACAAGCTTCCCACAATAAGTTGGGTGAATTTTGGCCCATTCCTCCTGACAGAGCTGGTGTAACTGAGTCAGGTTTGTAGGCCTCCTTGCTCGCACACGCTTTTTCAGTTCTGCTCACACATTTTCTATAGGATTGAGGTCAGGGCTTTGTAATGGCCACTCCAATACCTTGACTTTGTTGTCCTTAAGCCATTTGCCACAACTTTGGAAGTATGCTTGGGGTCATTGTCCATTTGGAAGACCCATTTGCGACCAAGCTTTAACTTCCTGACTGATGTCTTGAGATGTTTCTTCAATATATCCACCTAATACACACTGCACCCCGTCAGTCATCTAGGAAATACACACTGCACCCCGTCAGTCATCTAGGAAATACACACTGCACCCCGTCAGTCATCTAGGAAATACACACTGCACCCCGTCAGTCATCTAGGAAATACACACTGCACCCCGTCAGTCATCTAGGAAATACACACTGCACCCCGTCAGTCATCTAGGAAATACACTGCACCCCGTCAGTCATCTAGGAAATACACACTGCACCCCGTCAGTCATCTAGGAAATACACTGCACCCCGGCAGTCATCTAGGAAATACACACTGCACCCCGTCAGTCATCTAGGAAATACACACTGCACCCCGTCAGTCATCTAGGAAATACACACTGCACCCCGTCAGTCATCTAGGAAATACACACTGCACCCCGTCAGTCATCTAGGAAATATACACTGCACCCCGTCAGTCATCTAGGAAATACACACTGCACCCCGTCAGTCATCTAGGAAATACACACTGCACCCCGTCAGTCATCTAGGAAATACACACTGCACCCCGTCAGTCATCTAGGAAATACACACTGCACCCCGTCAGTCATCTAGGAAATACACACTGCACCCCGTCAGTCATCTAGGAAATACACTGCACCCCCGTCAGTCATCTAGGAAATACACTGCACCCCGTCAGTCATCTAGGAAATACACTGCACCCCGTCAGTCATCTAGGAAATACACTGCACCCGTCAGTCATCTAGAAATACACACTGCACCCCGTCAGTCATCTAGGAAATACACACTGCACCCCGTCAGTCATCTAGGAAATACACACTGCACCCCGTCAGTCATCTAGGAAATACACACTGCACCCCGTCAGTCATCTAGGAAATACACACTGCACCCCGTCAGTCATCTAGGAAATACACTGCACCCCGTCAGTCATCTAGGAAATACACTGCACCCCGTCAGTCATCTAGGAAATACACTGCACCCCATCAGTCATCTAGGAAATACACTGCACCCCGTCAGTCATCTAGGAAATACACACTGCACCCCGTCAGTCATCTAGGAAATACACTGCACCCCGTCAGTCATCTAGGAAATACACACTGCACCCCGTCAGTCATCTAGGAAATACACACTGCACCCCGTCAGTCATCTAGGAAATACACACTGCACCCCGTCAGTCATCTAGGAAATACACACTGCACCCCGTCAGTCATCTAGGAAATACACACTGCACCCCGTCAGTCATCTAGGAAATACACACTGCACCCCGTCAGTCATCTAGGAAATACACTGCACCGCGTCAGTCATCTAGGAAATACACTGGCCTTTGTGCAAACTGGAAAACACATATCCTGAGGCCGCATTTATTGTACCTGGGGACTTTAATAAAGGAGATCTGAGGAAAACGCTACTGAAGTTCTATCAACACATCTCCTGTGCTACTCCCCCTTCCGGGATGGCTACAAGGCCCTCCCCCACCCTCGCTTCGGCAAATCAGATCATGCCTAGGGCTGTTGCGATGCCCATATTACCACCACACCCGCAGTCATGACTGCAGTAAAATTCCACGTGACCATTGAGTCACGGAAATCTCCTTTTATGCCCTCTGGACAACCAAACTTGCTAACGACCATCAGGTCCTAATGGCCTGGTACTCAGGGCTCGATTGTCCCTCAACACTCTGACATCAATGCAATCAAAAGTCAAACATTTATCAAAACAGTAGGACTATCGTACTTTTAAAACTCACCTCACTGTGAAGATCAATTTGAAGAAAGTTCAACAGCAGGTTGAAACAGTGTAAAACATGGTCAACAAAATGGACAGCGCTTTCTAAGGTGATGATTCATTCAAAATCCCCATAAACCTATGACTAAACTATATGTGTATCAGCTCAAGGCCGAAAACCCCCCAAATTAAAATATTGATTGTGCCGTTACACAATACCCAGCCTATCACATATTACACATGGCAGAAAAACAACTAAACTGATTGAAGAGGTCTTTGGTACATCATTGGTCTAGCCTATACGCCAAAATTAAACAGATTCTAGTAATCACCTTTGTTTGTGGACTGTGTTATTATACATACTGGATGGACTGGTTACCTTATGATACGCTCCAAAATGTCTATGCATGAGTCTGGGAGAGAACGTATAGCCCTAGGTGATGCTGTTGGTTCATGGATTGTGCAGGGCTGCTTACAGTTAGCACATTTTTATTTGATTTTGAATAGCCTAGTAATAGAGGTCGAGACAGCAGGTGCGGTAGAGAGAGAGAGAGTTGAAAACAGCAGGTCTGGGACAAGGTAGCACGTCCGGTGAACAGGTCAGGGTTCCATAGCCGCAGGCAGAAGAGTGGAAACTGGAGCAGCAGCACGACCAGGTGGACTGGGGACAGCCAGGAGTCATCAGGCCAGGTAGTCCTGAGGCATGGTCCTAGGGCTCAGGTCCTCCGGGAGGGGAGGGAGAGAGGACCAGGGGGACTGGGGACAGCCAGGAGTCATCAGGCCAGGTAGTCCTGAGGCATGGTCCTAGGGCTCAGGTCCTCCGGGAGGGGAGGGAGGGAGAGAGAATTAGAGGGAGCATACTTAAATTCACACAGGACACCAGATAAGACAGGAGAATTACACCAGATACAGTGGGGAAAAAAAGTATTTAGTCAGCCACCAATTGTGCAAGTTCTCCCACTTAAAAATATGAGAGAGGCCTGTAATTTTCATCATAGGTACACGTCAACTATGACAGACAAATTGCGGAAAAAAAATCCTGAAAATCACATTGTAGTATTTTTAATGAATTTATTTGCAAATTATGGTGGAAAATAAGTATTTGGTCACCTACAAACAAGCAAGATTTCTGGCTCTCACAGACCTGTAACTTTTTCTTTAAGAGGCTCCTCTGTCCTCCACTCGTTACCTGTATTAATGGCACCTGTTTGAACTTGTTATCAGTATAAATGACACCTGTCCACAACCTCAAACAGTCACACTCCAAACTCCACTATGGCCAAGACCAAAGAGCTGTCAAAGGACACCAGAAACAAAATTGTAGACCTGCACCAGGCTGTGAAGACTGAATCTGCAATAGGTAAGCAGCTTGGTTTGAAGAAATCAACTGTGGGAGCAATTATTAGGAAATGGAAGACATACAAGACCACTGATAATCTCCCTCGATCTGGGGCTCCACGCAAGATCTCACCCCGTGGGGTCAAAATGATCACAAGAACGGTGAGCAAAAATCCCAGAACCACACGGGGGGACCTAGTGAATGACCTGCAGAGAGCTGGGACCAAAGTAACAAAGCCTACCATCAGTAACACACTACGCCGCCAGGGACTCAAATCCTGCAGAGCCAGACGTGTCCCCCTGCTTAAGCCAGTACATGTCCAGGCCCGTCTGAAGTTTGCTAGAGTGCATTTGGATGATACAGAAGAGGATTGGGAGAATGTCATATGGTCAGATGAAACCAAAATAGAACTTTTTGGTAAAAACTCAACTCGTCGTGTTTGGAGGACAAAGAATGCTGAGTTGCATCCAAAGAACACCATGCCTA
The DNA here is from genome assembly GCF_020615455.1 of Coregonus clupeaformis. Lineage (NCBI taxonomy): Eukaryota > Metazoa > Chordata > Actinopteri > Salmoniformes > Salmonidae > Coregonus > Coregonus clupeaformis. Next base: position 11,165,590 of record NC_059225.1, on the reverse strand, counting down.
CTGTGAAGCATGGGGGTGGAAACATCATGCTTTGGGGCTGTTTTTCTGCAAAGGGACCAGGACGACTGATCCGTGTAAAGGAAAGAATGAATGGGGCCATGTATCGTGAGATTTTGAGTGAAATCCTCCTTCCATCAGCAAGGGCATTGAAGATGAAACGTGGCTGGGTCTTTCAGCATGACAATGATCCCAAACACACCGCCCGGGCAACGAAGGAGTGGCTTCGTAGAAGCATTTCAAGGTCCTGGAGTGGCCTAGCCAGTCTCCAGATCTCAACCCCATAGAAAATCCTTGGAGGGAGTTGAAAGTCCGTGTTGCCCAGCGACAGCCCCAAAACATCACTGCTGTAGAGGAGATCTGCATGGAGGAATGGACCAAAATACCAGCAACAGTGTGTGAAAACCTTGTGAAGACTTACAGAAAACGTTTGACCTGTGTCATTGCCAACAAAGGGTATATAACAAAGTATTGAGAAACTTTTGTTATTGACCAAATACTTATTTTCCACCATAATTTGCAAATAAATTCATAAAAAATCCTACAATGTGATTTTCTGGAATTCTTTTCCTCATTTTGTCTGTCATAGTTGACGTGTACCTATGATGAAAATTACAGGCCTCTCTCATATTTTTAAGTGGGAGAACTTGCACAATTGGTGGCTGACTAAATACTTTTTTCCCCACTGTATAACCAACTGACCCTTGCCCCCCGGCACAGACTATTGCAACATAGATACTGGAGGCGGGGGGGGTGTCGGGGGACACCAACCAGGTAGGATATAACCCCACCCACTTTGCCAAAGCACAGCCCCCACACCACCAGAGGGATGTCAACAGACCACCAACCTACTACCCTGAGACAAGGCTGAGTATAGCCCACCAACCTACTACCCTGAGTCAAGGCTGAGTATAGCCCACCAACCTACTACCCTGAGACAAGGCTGAGTATAGCCCACCAACCTACTACCCTGAGTCAAGGCTGAGTATAGCCCACCAACCTACTACCCTGAGACAAGGCTGAGTATAGCCCACCAACCTACTACCCTGAGACAAGGCTGAGTATAGCCCACCAACCTACTACCCTGAGACAAGGCTGAGTATAGCCCACCAACCTACTACCCTGAGACAAGGCTGAGTATAGCCCACCAACCTACTACCCTGAGACAAGGCTGAGTATAGCCCACCAACCTACTACCCTGAGACAAGGCTGAGTATAGCCCACCAACCTACTACCCTGAGACAAGGCTGAGTATAGCCCACCAACCTACTACCCTGAGACAAGGCTGAGTATAGCCCACCAACCTACTACCCTGAGACAAGGCTGAGTATAGCCCACCAACCTACTACCCTGAGACAAGGCTGAGTATAGCCCACCAACCTACTACCCTGAGACAAGGCTGAGTATAGCCCACCAACCTACTACCCTGAGACAAGGCTGAGTATAGCCCACCAACCTACTACCCTGAGACAAGGCTGAGTATAGCCCACCAACCTACTACCCTGAGACAAGGCTGAGTATAGCCCACCAACCTACTACCCTGAGACAAGGCTGAGTATAGCCCACCAACCTACTACCCTGAGACAAGGCTGAGTATAGCCCACCAACCTACTACCCTGAGACAAGGCTGAGTATAGCCCACCAACCTACTACCCTGAGACAAGGCTGAGTATAGCCCACCAACCTACTACCCTGAGACAAGGCTGAGTATAGCCCACCAACCTACTACCCTGAGACAAGGCTGAGTATAGCCCACCAACCTACTACCCTGAGACAAGGCTGAGTATAGCCCACCAACCTACTACCCTGAGACAAGGCTGAGTATAGCCCACCAACCTACTACCCTGAGACAAGGCTGAGTGTAGCCCACCAACCTACTACACTGAGACAAGGCTGAGTATAGCCCACCAACCTACTACCCTGAGACAAGGCTGAGTATAGCCCACCAACCTACTACACTGAGACAAGGCTGAGTATAGCCCACAAAGATCTCCTCCACCGCATGACCCTGAGGGGGTGCAAAACCAGACAGGAAGATCACGTCTGTGACTCCACCCACTCAAGTGATGCACCCCTCCTAGGGACGGCATGGAAGACCCCTCCTAGGGACGGCATGGAAGACCCCTCCTAGGGACGGCATGGAAGACCCCTCCTAGGGACGGCATGGAAGACCCCTCCTAGGGACGGCATGGAAGACCCCTCCTAGGGACGGCATGGAAAGGACCAGTAAGCCAGTGACTCAGCCCCCGTAATAGGGTCAGAGACAGAGAATCCCAATGGAGAGAGGGGAGCCGGCCAGGCAGAGACAGCAAGGGCGGTTCGTCGCTCCAGTGCCTTTCCGTTCACCTTCGCACCCCTGTGCCAGACTACACTCAATCATAGGACCTACTGAAGAGATGAGTCTTCAGTAAAGACTTAAAGGTCAAGACAGAGTCTGCGTCTCTCACATGGATAGGCAGACCAATCCATAAAAATTGAGCTCTATAGGAGAAAGCCCTGCCTCCAGCTGTTTGCTTAGAAATTCTAGGGACAATAAGGAGGCCTGCGTCTTGTGACCGTAGCGTACGTGTAGGTATGTACGGCAGGACCAAATCAGAGAGATGGGTAGGAGCAAGCCCATGTAATGCTTTGTAGGTTAGCAGTAAAACCTTGAAATCAGCCCTAGCCTGAACACATTATCTTTCACTATACAGAATCTCACCACCGTGCGTTTCCATCTCTCCTCGCTCTCCTTTATTCCTTTCTCGACCGTGCAGATAGAGGGGCTGTCAACAGTTCAGTGAAGTATGTTCCTTTGCGAAAACATGCTACTATCAATGTTCCCGAACAGATTTAACTTGGTTTCCCAAACTAAGCACTGGGTAGCTGCAGGAACAGGGTTGGAGAGCCCATGGCATACAGAGTACTGGGTAGCTGGAGGAACAGGGTTGGAGAGCCCATGGCATACAGAGTACTGGGTAGCTGGGGGAACAGGGTTGGAGAGCCCATGGCATACAGAGTACTGGGTAGCTGGAGGAACAGGGTTGGAGAGCCCATGGCATACAGAGTACTGGGTAGCTGCAGGAACAGGGTTGGAGAGCCCATGGCATACAGAGTACTGGGTAGCTGCAGGAACAGGGTTGGAGAGCCCATGGCATACAGAGTACTGGGTAGCTACAGGAACAGGGTTGGAGAGCCCACGGCATACAGAGTACTGGGTAGATACAGGAACAGGGTTGGAGAGCCCATGGCATACAGAGTACTGGGTAGCTGGAGGAACAGGGTTGGAGAGCCCATGGCATACAGAGTACTGGGTAGCTGGAGGAACAGGGTTGGAGAGCCCATGGCATACAGAGTACTGGGTAGCTGGAGGAACAGGGTTGGAGAGCCCATGGCATACAGAGTACTGGGTAGCTGCAGGAACAGGGTTGGAGAGCCCATGGCATACAGAGTACTGGGTAGCTGGAGGAACAGGGTTGGAGAGCCCATGGTATACAGAGTACTGGGTAGCTACAGGAACAGGGTTGGAGAGCCCACGGCATACAGAGTACTGGGTAGCTGGAGGAACAGGGTTGGAGAGCCCATGGCATACAGAGTACTGGGTAGCTGGAGGAACAGGGTTGGAGAGCCCATGGTATACAGAGTACTGGGTAGCTGCAGGAACAGGGTTGGAGAGCCCATGGTATACAGTTTGGGTGGAATATCACCTGTCGGGCAAAACAAAACAAAACACTGGTTGATGCAGTAGCGACCCGTCATTCAGGGCAGGTGGGGCAGAGCCCTACTCGTTCAGCTAAAATAATAAAATAAAATATACACATATATATATATATATATATATATATATATATATATATATATATATATATATATATATATATATATATATATAATACATACATATATATATATATATATATATATATATATATATATATACACATATACATACACACACACACATATATACAGTGGGGGAAAAAAGTATTTAGTTAGCCACCAATTGTGCAAGTTCTCCCACTTAAAAAGATGAGAGGCCTGTAATTTTCATCATAGGTGCACGTCAACTATGACAGACAAAATGAGGGAAAACAAATCCAGAATATCACATTGTAAGATTTTTAATGAATTTATTAGCAAATTATGGTGGAAAATAAGTATTTGGTCTATAACAAACGTTTCTCAATACTTTGTTATATACCCTTTGTTGGCAATGACACAGGTCAAACGTTTTCTGTAAGTCTTCACAAGGTTTTCACACACTTGCTGGTATTTTGGCCCATTCCTCCATGCAGATCTCCTCTAGAGCAGTGATGTTTTGGGGCTGTCGCTGGGCAACACGGACTTTCAACTCCCTCCAAAGATGTTATATGGGGTTGAGATTTGGAGACTGGCTAGGCCACTCCAGGACCTTGAAATGCTTCTTACGAAGCCACTCCTTCGTTGCCCGGGCGGTGTGTTTGGGATCATTGTCATGCTGAAAGACCCAGCCACATTTCATCTTCAATGCCCTTGCTGATGGAAGGAGGTTTTCACTCAAAATCTCACGATACATGGCCCCATTCATTCTTTCCTTTACACGGATCAGTCGTCCTGGTCCCTTTGCAGAAAAACAGCCCCAAAGCATGATGTTTCCACCCCCATGCTTCACAGTAGGTATGATGTTCTTTGGATGCAACTCAGCATTCGTGCTTCTACACCAGCATTACTAGCTGTTTGGGGTTTTAGGCTGGGTTTCTGTACAGCACTTCGAGATATTAGCTGATGTAAGAAGGGCTATATAAAATAAAATTGATTGAAATTGATTGATTTGTCCTCCAAACACGACGAGTTGAGTTTTTACCAAAAAGTTATATTTTGGTTTCATCTGACCATATGACATTCTCCCAATCCTCTTCTGTATCATCCAAATGCACTCTAGCAAACTTCAGACGGGCCTGGACATGTACTGGCTTAAGCAGGGGGACACGTCTGGCACTGCAGGATTTGAGTCCCTGGCGGCGTAGTGTGTTACTGATGGTAGGCTTTGTTACTTTGGTCCCAGCTCTCTGCAGGTCATTCACTAGGTCCCCCGTGTGGTTCTGGGATTTTTGCTCACCGTTCTTGTGATCATTTTGACCCCCACAGGGTGAGATCTTGCGTGGAGCCCCAGATCGAGGGAGATTATCAGTGGTCTTGTATGTCTTCCATTTCCTAATAATTGCTCCCACAGTTGATTTCTTCAAACCAAGCTGCTTACCTATTGCAGATTCAGTCTTCCCAGCCTGGTGCAGGTCTACAATTTTGTTTCTGGTGTCCTTTGACAGCTCTTTGGTCTTGGCCATAGTGGAGTTTGGAGTGTGACTGTTTGAGGTTGTGGACAGGTGTCTTTTATACTGATAACAAGTTCAAACAGGTGCCATTAATACAGGTAACGAGTGGAGGACAGAGGAGCCTCTTAAAGAAGAAGTTACAGGTCTGTGAGAGCCAGAAATCTTGCTTGTTTGTAGGTGACCAAATACTTATTTTCCACCATAATTTGCTAATAAATTCATTAAAAATCCTACAATGTGATTTTCTGGTATTTTTTTCCTCAATTTGTCTGTCATAGTTGACGTGTACCTATGATGAAAATTACAGGCTTCTCTCATCTTTTTAAGTGGGAGAACTTGCACAATTGGTGGCTAACTAAATACATTTTTTCTCCACTGTACTACCCACCACGTTGACCTGTACGCTCTTGTTCGCTGGTCCTCACTACATATGTCGCCAAACCCACTGGCTCCAGGCCCTCTATAAATCAATGCTAGGCAAATCCCTGCCTTATCTTAGCTCATTGGTCACCATAGCAACACCCACCTGTAGTATGCGCTCCAGCAGGTAAATCTCACTGGTCATCCCCAAAGCCAACACCTCCTTTGGCCGCCATTCCTTCCAGTTCTCTGCTGCCAATGACTGGAACGAACTGCAAAAATCTCTGAAGCTGGAGACACTTATCTCCCTCACTAACTTTAAGCATCAGTTGTCAGAGCACCTTACCGATCACTGCACCTGTACACAGCCCATCTGTAATTAGCCCACCCAACTACCTCATCCACATATTGTTATTTATTTTGCTCATTTGTACCCCAGTATCTCTATTTGCACATCATCTCTTGCACATCTATCATTCCAGTGTTAATAATTGTAATTATTTTGCACTATAGCCTATTTATTGCCTTACCTCCATAACTTACTACATTCGCACACACTGTATATATATTTTCTGTTGTATTTTTTTGACTTTATATTTTGTTTTACCCCATATGTAACTCTGTGTTGTTGTTTTTAATCGCACTGCTTTGCTTTATCTTGGCCAGGTCGCAGTTGTAAATGAACTTGTTCTCAACTGGCTTCCTGGATAAATAAAGGGGAAATAAAATAAATAAATAAAAAATTCTGTAGTGGTGAGGCAGCCAGCGGAAAATACGGAGCGTGGGGTTGGTAATGTTCTTTAGTTGCGCCGTGATTGGCTCAGTGTTGTCACTTATGGGGACACCACATCACCGCATAATCTACGGGGAGAGCTTGAAAATTCAAGCCCCTTGGGTACTGCCATAGAGTTACATTAGAAGTGCCCATTCAAATCACGTTATATCTACCGTAGCTTTGATTGGACTGATCATGTCAACATCATACTTTCAAAATCTTAGCTAGCTGTCATCATCATGAATCAAGTCGACAATCTACTGCCAAATCCTTTTCAATCCTTGTCATTTGAAGACAAATTATGAAGAGTAATTCAAGATAAAATGTATCGTTGCTCATCGGCCATTGGACATAAACATTACACAACAAGTTGGAAATCGCAAGTACAACAATGAGTGGTTTGGAAGGAATCAGTGGCTAACTGCAAGCATTCCAAAGCAATCACTAGCCTGCTATTCAGTGGAGAGGGTGTGTGGTCCAAGTCTGGGTTTAAGCTTGGAAAGGAAACCCTTAAACCCAAACATTCAACATTGGCCATGCTGTCAATCCAGCATGACTTCTGCCGCGTTCAGAACAACTGGAAACTCGGAAATGGGAAATCTCAGACTTCAGTGAGTTCTGGGAACTCTGATAAAACGAGCTCTGACTGGTAAAAACTTTTTGAACGGTCATCCAACTCGGAATTCCAAGTCGGGAACTCGTGCCTCTTTCTAGAGCTCTGACCTGAAGATCACTGACGTCATCATGATTCGATTGATTTTTTCAGAGTTCCCAGTTGTCTGGAAAGCACCATAAATCCAGGGAATGCCAGACTTTGATGACAATTTGCCCACGAAGGACCGCCGCGCCACCTTCCTGTTCAAGTGAGCACAGAACTAGGTGAGTCCAGAAATATATTGTATGCTGCTGCATAAATGATGTAATATGCCAGGGAGATATGTATACTGTAGCTAAGAAAGTAATACTAAGTGTATGTTGTGTAGTAAGCTGTTAGTAGCCCATGTGCCTCACCCTAATAATTTGGTCCCTTTCCCCCTCATAACTTAGCCTACTGTTCTGACTTGGTGGTGCACATGTAGCCTATAGCTTGTTGAATATTGTAAGAGCTTTCAATCTCTACACTGTAAGAACGGCCCATGTTCTGAATTGTCTCTGTACATTTCAAAAGTGCTGAACTAATAGTTATATTGACTACGTCCGTCCTAGCTCGCTCATGAATGTCTTCATCGAAATTACGGATTGCCTCTTATCCGCTCGTCGTCCCCTTATGCCATAGTTTGTACATCTCAATTGTCAGTAGAAACCACATTTGTTTAAGCAAGTCAGCCATATCAGTTGGTTTTTAAAAGGCAGTAAATGAGGCTGAATGAAGTGTTTCGCCGCTGATAGCCAGGTGTAGCAGTGGTAAGGTGTTGGGACGCTGCTGTTTGGACAGTGTTATGTAACTAACAGTTTATGGGACTGATGTCATCAAGGCAAAGGGTGGCTATTTGAAGAATCTTAAATATATTTTGATTTGTTTAACACTTTTTTGGTTATTACATTATTCCATATGTGTTATTTCATAGTTTTGATGTCTTCACTATTATTCTACAATGTAAAAAAAAAAAGTAAAAATAAAGAAAAACCCTTGAATGAGTAGGTGTGTCTAAACTATTGACTGGTAGTGTATATCTCTCTCATTGGTTAGGACAGGTCTGTCTGTATGAAAGGGTTAGGACAGGTCTGTCTGTATGAAAGGGTTAGGACAGGTCTATCTGTTTGGGCTCCCGAGTGGCGCAGCGGTCTAAGGCACTGCATCTCAGTGCTTGAGGCGTCACTACAGACCCCCTTGTTCGTAACTGACTTGACTAGTTAAATAAAATTAAAATGAATGGACCCAGTGGAGAGTTCTCTTCATCTTGACCAAACATTGGTCAAGACTGTGCGCTAATGTGTTTAGATAAGGAAAACAACTTGTAGGTACCATTCTATTGTATAACGGGGTGGAAAGTCATCCAGATTCTCTCTCCGGTGTGTGTGTGGGACCCTCTTAACCAAGTGCAGCACCTAGCTTCTATTAAATATATACTTTAGTGTCCTTAGACCCAGAGTGTGGAGTTCCTTCCATCTCCTAACAGTACAGATCTTTTAATATCTCTGGCTGGCTCCCTAAAAACACAGGACACCAGTCACATGGGGCATTCTGATATTTAATACATTCATTTCAAAAGGAAAACAACTTAACAAAACAAAGAACCAGACACAGCTCATATTGCTAGTGGCTGAATAACTACTGTACCTTATTAACTGTACTGAAATCCTGCTTCCTGATTGGATGAACAGTCCTACGGTACTAGAGATCTGGGGACAGCAGCTGCAGAACCACCGTTGGCCCAGTAGGGGAGTTCTTATAGCGTGACCATAGAGATAGAGGACTCTTCTCTGCCATTATACCGTCTGTGACAGCACAGGCAGTGCTGTTGAGGCCATCTCCATTTTAAATAAGTACCATTTCTCCCCACTCAGTTGACTACTTTAAAATGGTGGAAGCCCTCAATGGCAATGTCCATGCTAAAATGGGTTTTATCCATGAGGAGTCCTCTATCTCTATGAGTGTGACAAACAGGAAGGGCCCAGTGGGGGAGCTCTTACAGTGACACACAGGAAGGGCCCAGTGGGGGAGCTCTTACAGTGTGACACACAGGAGGGCAGGGTGTCTTCCTCATGGAGTCTTCTCAGCCAGGGCAGCCTCCTCTTTCTCCATCTTCGCCTCCTGCCTCCATCTTGCCTTCTTCTCCATGTTCTGACTTGTTAGCGACTCATGTCTGCCGGCAGCCTGGGGAACACATGCGATTGGTCAGTCGATCTTTCTCACACCACAAACACACCTGGGGCAGCGAAACGATTGGCGGGATTCAATCCCAGGCGCATTACAGCGCAGCGCGCTGGACAGCAGACGTCATTTATGCTTGAGCCGACATGCGCAGCGTTTTCCTGTGAATGATCTCCTGCTTTTAAAAGGCTGTTGGCTGTCCAGTGTATTTAAAAAAAAATTTAAAATTATGGATCCCCATTAGTAAAATTAAAGGCAATTACACATTTTAAAAACATTACAATACATTCATAACAGATTTCACAACATATTAAGTGTGTGACCTCAGGCCTCTACTCTACTACCACATATCTATAACACAAAATCCATGTGTACATGTATTGCGTATGTTATCGTGTGTCTGTGTCTGTTTGTGTTGCTTCACAGTCCCCGCTGTTCCGTAATGTGTATTTTTTAAATCCAATTTTACTTCTTGCAGGAGTTACTTGATGTGGAATAGAGTTCCATGTAGTCATGGCTCTATGTAGTACTGTGTGCCTCCCATAGTCTGTTCTGGACTTGGGGACTGTGAAGAGACCTCTGGTGGCATGTCTTTTGGGTAATGCATGGGTGTCGGTTCATTCAACATGTCAATACCTCTCACAAATACAAGTAGTGAGAAAGTCTCCCTCTCCTCCACTTTGAGCCAGGAGAGATTGACATGCATATTATTAATGTTAGCTCTCTGTGTACATCCAAGGGCCAGCCGTGCTGCCCTGTTCTGAGCCAATTGTAATTTTCCTAAGTCCCTCTTTGTGGCACCTGACCACACGACTGAACAGTAGTCCAGGTGGGACAAAACTAGGGCCTGTAGGACCTGCCTTGTTGATAGTGTTGTTAAGACTGCCGAGCTGCGCTTTATTATGGACAGACTTCTCCCCATCTTAGCTACTGTTGTATCAACATGTTTTGACCATGACAGTTTACAATCCAGGGTTCCTCCAAGCAGTTTAGTCACCTCAACTTGCTCAATTTCCACATTATTTATTACAAGATTTAGTTGAGATTTAGGGTTTAGTGAATGATTTGTACCAAATACAATGCTTTTAGTTTTTGAAATGTTTAGGACTAACTTATTCCTTGCCACCCATTCTGAAACTAACTGCAGCTCTTTGTTAAGTGTTGATGTCATTTCAGTTGCTGTAGTAGCTGACCTGTATAGTGTTGCGTCAGTCGCATACATAGAAACACTGGCTTTACTCAAGTGGCGCAGTGGTCTAAGGCTGTGCCACTAGAAATCCTGGTTTGAATCCAGGCTCTGTCGTAGCCGGCCGCGACCGGGAGACCCATGGGGCGGCGCACAATTGGCCCAGCGTCGTCCAGGGTAGGGGAGGGAATGGCCGGCAGGGATGTAGCTCAGTTGGTAGAGCATGGCGTTTGCAACGCCAGGGTTGTGGGTTCGATTGCCACGGGGGGCCAGTATGAAAAATAAAAAAATAATATATGCACTCACTAACTGTAAGTCGCTCTGAATAAGAGCGTCTGCTAAATGACTAAAATGTAAAATGTAGTAAAGATTGAAAAAAGTAAGGGGCCTAGACAGCTGCCCTGGGGAATTCCTGATTCTACCTGGTTTATGTTGGAGAGGCTTCCATTAAAGAACACCCTCTGTGTTCTGTTAGACAGGTAACTCTTTATCCACATTATAGCAGGGGGTGTAAAGCCATAACACATAAATTTTTCCAGCAGCAGACTATGATCGATAATGTCAAAAGCTGCACTGAAGTCTAACAAAACAGCCCCCACAATGTTTTTATCATCAATTTCTCTCAGCCAATCATCAGTCATTTGTGTAAGTGCTGTGCTTGTTGAATGTCCTTCCCTATAAGCATGCTGAAAGTTTGTCGTCAATTTGATTACTGTAAAATAGCATTGTATCTGGTCAAACACAATTTTTTCCAAATGTTTACTAAGAGTTGGTAACAGGCTGATTGGTCGGCTATTTGAGCCAGTAAACGGGGCTTTAATAATATTCTTAGGTAGCGGAATGACTTTTGCTTCCCTCCAAGCCTGGGGGCACACACTTTCTAGTAGGCTTAAATTGAAGATATGGTAAATTGGAGTGGCAATATCGTCTGCTATTATCCTCAGTAATTTTCCATCCAAGTTGTCAGACCCCGGTGGCTTGTCATTGTTGATAGACAACAATTTGTTCACCTATTCCACACTCACTTTACGGAACTCAAAATTACAATGCTTGTCTTTCATAATTTGATCAGATATATTTGGATGTGTAGTGTCACTGTTTGTTGCTGGCATGTCATGCCTAAATTTGCTAATCTTGTCAATGAAAAAAATCATTAAAGAAGTTGGCAATATCAGTTGGTTTTGTGATGAAGAGCCATCTGATTCAATGAATGATGGAGTGGAGTTTGCCTTCTTACCCAAAATTTCATTTAAGGTGCTCAAAGCTTTTTACTATCATTCTTTATGTCATTTATCTTGGTTTCATAGTGTAGTTTCTTCTTTTTATTCAGTTTAGTCACATGATTTCTCAATTTGCAGTACAGTTGTAGAACACGTCTTGGATTGAATCCCAGGCTATATGTGTGGTGGGACTTCCTATGGGTTAAGGAAGGATCACATGATTCCATCCAGGTCATCAGGAGGGATCAGCCAATTAATTATACTGCTTGCAAACATTCCATAACTCCAGGTGGCAGTAAATCACAAACCTTGGCTTTATACCAGTTCAGACAACACCCTCCAGGGGGCAGTAATTTATACCAGTTCAGACAACACCCTCCAGGTGGCAGTATGCACCCTTTCAGTTTATTTACCAACTCATAGAAGTAGTAGAAGAAAAAATTGACTACTTCAAAATAGAGCACTGCCTGTGCTCTCACAGACCCCATAATGGGACAGATATAACATTACATCAGTGTCCCCCTCACCCTCTTCTATAGGATGACGGTGAACAGACAGGCTGCAATGATACTCACCCTCTTCCCCAGGATGACAGTGAACAGACAGGCTGCGATGGTGGCAATCATCATCCCGTAACACGCTTTCACTCTCACCTTGTTCCTGGCTGCATCTAGCATCTCAAACCTGCAACACACACAATATAGACATGGTGACGGAGTTCATCAGGAAGTGTAGAGGGGATGTTGTTCCCACTGTGACTTAAAACCTACCCAAACCAAAAACCGTGGATAGATGACAGCATTTGCTCAAAACTGAAAAGCGCGAACCACCACATTTAACCACCGCATTTAACCACCGCGACTAGAAATATGGTTGAATACAAACAGTGCAGTCATAAGGTAACGTAACGTAAGGCAATTAAACAGGCAACACTTCAGTACAGAGACAAAGTGGAGTCACAATTCAACGGCTCAGAAACCTGCCACGTCGCGGAAACCGACGTCTTGCTGCCGGACAAGCTAAACCCCTTCGTCGCCCGCTTTGAGGATAACACAGTGCCACCGACTCGGCCCGCTCCCAAGGACTGTGGGCTCTCGTTCTCTGACGTGAGTAAGACATTTAAGCGTGTTAACCCTCACGAGGCTGCCGGTCTAGACGGTATCCCTAGCCGCGTCCTCAGAGCATGCGCAGACCAGCTGGCTGGAGTCTTTACGGACGTATTCAATCTCTCCCTTTCCCAGTCTGCTGTAGACACTTGCTTAAAGATGGCCACCATTGTTCCTGTACCCAAGAAAGCAAAGATAACTGAACTAAATGTCTAAATCGCCCCATAGCACTCACTTCTGTCATCATGAGGTGCTTTGACAGGCTAGTTAAGGATCATATCACCTCCACCTTACCTGTCACCCTAGACCCACTTAAATTTGCTTACCGCCCCAATAGATCCACAGACGATGCAATCACCATCACACTGCACACTGCCCTATCCCATCTGGACAAGAGGAATACCTACGTCAGAATGCTGTTCATTGACTATAGGTCAGCATTCAACACCATAGTACCCTCCAAGCTCATCATTAAGCTCGAGGCCCTGGGTCTGAACTCCGTCCTGTGCAACTGGGTCCTGGACTTCCTGACGGGCCGCCCCCCAGGTGGTGAAGGTAGGAAACAACACCTCCACTTCGCTGATCCTCAACACAGGGGCCCTACAAGGGTGCGTGCTCAGCCCCCTCCTGTACTCCCTGTTCACCCATGACTGCATGGCCAAGCACGCCTCCAACTCAATCATCAAGTTTGCAGACGACACAACAATAGTAGGACTGATTACCAACAATGATGAGACCGCCTACAGGGAGGAGGCGAAGGCCCTGGCAGAGTGGTGCCAGGCAAATAACTCAACGTGATCAAGACAAAGGAGATGATCGTGGACTTCAGGAAACAGAAGAGGGTGCACCCCCCCTATCCACATCGACGGGACCGCAGGGGAGAAGGTGGAAAGCTTCAAGTTCCTCGGCGTACACATCACTGCTGATGTGAAATGGTCCACCCACACAGACAGTGTGGTGAAGAAGGCGCAACAGCGCCTCTTCAACCTCAGGAGGCTGAAGAAATTTGGCCCACAATAACATCTGCTAAATTTGTGTATGTGACCAATACAATTTGATTTAATTTATATACAAAAGTGTGTGGACACCACTTCAAATTAGTGGCTTCAGCTATTTCAGCCACACCAGTTGATGACAGGTGTATAAAATCGAGCACACAGCCATGCAATCTCCATAGACAAACATTGGCCTTACGGAAGAGCTCAGTGACTTTCAACGTGGCACAGTCATAGGATGCCACCTTTCCAACAAGTCAGTTCGTCACATTTCTGCCCTGCTAGAGCTGCCCCGGTCAACTGTAAGTGCTGTTATTGTGAAGTGGAAATGTCTAGGAGCAACAGCAGCCGTGAAGTGGTAGGCCACACAAGCTGACAGAACGGGACCGCTGAAGTGCGTAGCGCATCTGTCCTCGGTTGCAACACTCAATACAGAGTTCCAAACTGCCTCTGAAAGCAACGGCAGCACAAAAACGGTTCGTTGGGAGCTTCATGAAATGGGTTTCCATAGCTGAGCAGCCGCACACAAGCTTGACTGACCTGCACAGAGCCCTAACCTCAACCCCATCGAACACCATAGGGATAAATTGGAACGCCGACTGCGAGCCAGGCCTAATCGCCCAACATCAGTGCCCGACCTCACTAATGCTCTTGTGGCTGAATGGAAGCAAGTCCCAGCAGCAATGTTCCAACATCTAGTGGAAAGCCTTCCCAGAAGAGTGGAGGCTGTTATAGCAGCAAAGGGGGGAACCAACTCCATATTAATGACCATGATTTTGGACTGAGATGTTCGACGAGCAGGTGTCCACATACTTTTGGTGTAGCATCTCAAACAGGCAACACACACAACATAGCATCTCAAACAGGCAACACACACAACATAGCATCTCAAACAGGCAACATATCATAATCAGGCAGAACATTTCAAAACTCCAGACGCGTTTTCCTGATGGAGTGACCATGTCAAAGAGGGACCCTAGTGGGGTGATTGGGTGTATAGGACCAGAGGCAGAGAGGGGTGTGTACAGGACCAGAGGCAGAGAGGGGTGTGTACAGGACCAGAGGCAGAGAGGGGTGTGTACAGGACCAGAGGCAGAGAGGGGTGTGTACAGGACCAGAGGCAGAGAGGGGTGTGTACAGGACCAGAGGCAGAGAGGGGTGTGTATAGGACCAGAGGCAGAGAGGGGTGTGTACAGGACCAGAGGCAGAGAGGGGTGTGTATAGGACCAGAGGCAGAGAGGGGTGTGTACAGGACCAGAGGCAGAGAGGGGTGTGTACAGGACCAGAGGCAGAGAGGGGTGTGTACAGGACCAGAGGCAGAGAGGGGTGTGTATAGGACCAGAGGCAGAGAGGAGGTGTGTACAGGACCAGAGGCAGAGAGGGGTGTGTATAGGACCAGAGGCAGAGAGGGGTGTGTACAGGACCAGAGGCAGAGAGGGGTGTGTACAGGACCAGAGGCAGAGAGAGGTGTGTGTGGGGGTGGGGGGGTGTGTTTGTACGTGACAGTGTGCAGATCATTTCGCAGATGTCAGGAACCCAAACAACAGCAATTACCTCAAACAACCTGCTACAGACACAGACCTCAAACATAACCTGCTACAGACACAGACCTCAAACATAACCTGCTACAGACACAGACCTGAAAGAGCGAGAGCGTGCGAGAGAGAGACAAAGCGGAACAGAGGCAAATAGACCTCATTTGAACTACAGTGTTAAGACCCAATCAGGGGCGGGTGTGTTGGGAGGTCTGGTTGTAAACAGGAAGTGTCCACTTACGACACTAGCTCTGGGATCTGGTCGGGGGTCTTGAAGCGTCCAGACCAGACTAGGATCCTCTGGTCCATGGGAGAGGGCCTGTAGCCGGGGAGTTTAAAGGCTGGACGGGGAGCTGGGCACAAAGGAGACACAACAATCAATGCACATAGACGAGGTCACGAAAACCATTGTCGTGACTCAAATGGGGGAGAAGTCCACATATTGTGATTCTGGATGGCCAGATAGCTGGCAATAATGGAAAGAAACTGCCATGTGGGGAATCTAGGTGGCTCGTTTCAGCTAGTTTTATCTTGTTCTTGATACCATGTCATGTTTTGAGGTGTTTTGACTGATGTCTATGCTAATATGGCTCAAATTAGCTAGCTGTCCAACAACCTTAATGATGCATGAGAGACAACAAGTGCTCATTGTGCAAATGTATTTATGTTTCAATAAACATTGGAGAAGAAATTTAGTTTACGTGCTGTCAACAATCTATGCTAACCCCGTCTGTTTTGCCCCATAGTTGTGCACGTGTCGGTTTTGTTGCTGAACAACCAACCCGTCTATAGCAGCAGTTCGGTTGTTCATCATGAATTCAGCATAGCAAGTTTGTATGAAGGTCTGGTTATTAAATGGGTAAATAGTTGAATCCATTCTCCGGAAACCTTGTCCGAACCAGAACGGCCCATAGCCTCCTGTCCCATCTCCTGTTTCTGTAGTGAGGCAGCTGGATGTACTGTTCAGTATCCCTCCTGGACAGGAATATCGTTTATTGTATAGAGACTGTTAATTCCACATTCCTGACCCAAGACTCAGATTTAGGAATCTTTTAAATTTCACACGCTCCGGCCGTTAGCGTCGACCTCCATGGGTGACATCCCTTCCTGCTCATCCTCAGGAGAGTGAACTTTCCCCCAGTTTCTATGGCAACTAAATATCAGGCACCCTGTGGCTAAGACTAGACTGAGATCAGATGATTAATGAGATATTATTACTGAGATTAGACTGAAGCGTTGGCTCAGTGGTTTACTAACAGATACCTACAGTACAAAGCTGATGTTGCCATGACTACCTGTGCTATCTTTTGGATCAGTTTGAAGGAACCTCTTACACCACATAAGTATTTGTTTTGTACTGTGGGTCCACTGGGAACAAAAATACTCTCTGGAATGACTTCCTGACTGAGCACATAGTGACATGGATTAGACCGGGTCGGAGTCTGGAGAACATGGATTAGACAGGGTCGGAGTCTGGAGAACATGGATTAGACAGGGTCGGAGTCTGGAGAACATGGATTAGACCGGGTCGGAGTCTGGAGAACATGGATTAGACAGGGTCGGAGTCTGGAGAACAGACAGACAGACAGACAGGGTCGGAGTCTGGAGAACAGACGGACAGACAGACAGACAGGGTCAGGGGCTGGAGGACAGACAGACAGACAGGGTCAGGGGCTGGAGAACAGGATTGGACAGGGTCAGGATAATTAAATCAGCTTAACTCATCCGTCACCAGGGAATCAGGTGTGTGTTTGTGTTCCTACCATGTGCTGGGACTGCAGGTGCTGCGGGCGGAGGCTCTGGGTTTCCTGTCTGAGGTTTACTGCACATCCACCTCTGTCCCCCCAGCTCAGCAAGAGCTCTGCTCCGACCCACCATCTGTCCCACCTGTCTGTACCATTGACCTGTGAGAGAGAACACCACATCAGTCAGTCAGACCTTTAACCGCCACAGAAAGAGCGCAGCATTGGCTTCAATGAGAACAGTCTAAGCCTCCAGAGTGGCGCAGCGGTCTAAGACACTGTATCGCAGTGCTTGAGGCGTCACTACAGACCCGGGTTTGATCCCAGAATGTGTCACAACCGGCCGTGACCGGGAGTCCCATATGGCGGCGCACAATTGGCCCAGTGTCGTCTGGGTTAGGGGAGGGTTTGGCCGGGGGGGCTTTCCTTGGCTCATCGCGCTCTAGCGACTCCTTGTGGCAGGCCAGGCGCTTGCAGGCTGACTTCGGTTGTCAGTTGAACAGTGTTTCCTCCGACACGTCGGTGCAGCTGGCTTCCGGGTTAAGCGGGCGGGTGTTAAGAAGCATGGTTTGGCGGATCATGTTTCGGAGGACGCATGACTCGACTTTAGCCTCTCCAGAAACCGTTGGGGAGTTGCAGCGATGAGACAAGATCGTAATTGGATCACAATTGGATATCACGAAATTGGGGAGAAAAGGCGGTAAAACACAACAAAGAAAATACAATACTATGAGCTGAACACTGGCTCACACAACTACCACGCCTGATTACATTTTACTTTGTGATATCCATATTGGTAGTTACAATCTTGTTTCATCGCTGCAACTCCCCTATGGAGTCGGGAGAGGCGAAGGTCGAGAGCCACGCGTCCTCTGAAACACCACCCTGCCAAGCCGCACTGCTCGCTTAACCCAGAAGCACCAATGTGTCGGAGGAAACACTGTTGAACTGACGACCAGTCAGCCTGCAGGCACCCGGCCCGCCACAATGAGTCACTAGAGCATGATGAGACAAGGACATACCAGCCGGCCCTCTACTTACCACGGACGACGATGTGCCAATTGTGCGCCGCCACATGGGTCTCCTGGTCACGGCAGGCTGTGACACAGCCTGGGATCGAACCAGAGGGTGTAGTGGTGCCTTAGACCGCTGCGGCACTCGGGAGGCCCTGATTACATATTTAAACATTTCAAAATCAGGTATATGCTAAACAACCATTTTCAGGTCTTGCCATACATTTTCAAGTAGATTTAAGTTAGGGCTGTCCGACTAAAAACAATCTTGGTCAACCGAGAGTAGTCTGTTCTTTCGACCAATCAACATTTGAAAAGGTGTATTTTTCCATATATAGACAAACCCTACACGGGTTTAGAAAAGATCTACTATACGCACTGAGCTTGTCTGATGCTTTAACCCATTCAAACAATTGTAATGGTTTAACAACAAATTCTCTCTCGCTCTCTACACTTCACTGCTTATATAAAGGAATAATGGACGGTTGAAATAAGGGTGAAGAGCTATATTAAGTTTCCACATTTTGTTGTGAAACAGCCTAAATAAAAAATTGATTGTGTCACTGGCCTACACCAAGTACCCCATATTGTCAAAGTGGAATAGGGCTGTCCAAAAAAAATTGGCCAACCGAAAGTATGTTCTTTCGACCAATCGATTGCGTAACTAGGTGTGCGTCCTTACTCAAATGTATTTTTTAAAGCCCTTTTTACATCAGCAGATGTCACAAAGTGCTATACAGAAACCCAGCCTAAAACCCCAAACAGCAAGCAATGCAGATGTAGAAGCACGGTGGCTAGGAAAAACTCCCTAGAAAGGCAGGAACCTAGGAAGAAACCTAGAGAGGAACCAGGCTCTGAGGGGTGGCCAGTCCTCTTCTGGCTGTGCTGGGTGGAGATTATAACAGTACATGTCCATTAAGGCCAGATTTTTCTCCAAGACGTTCAAACATTCATAGATGACCAAATAATAATCAGTGTGCCTTTCCGTTCACCTTCGCACCCCTGGGCCAGAACACAGTCGACCATGGAACCTACAGTATAGACTTAAAGGTCGAGACAGAGTCCGCGTCTCTCACATGGATAGGCAGACCAATCCATAAAAATGGAGCTCTGTAGGAGAAAGCCCTGCCGCCAGCTGTTTGCTTAGAAGTTCTAGGGACAATAAGGAGGCCTGCGTCTTGTGACCGTAGCGTACGTGTAGGTACAGTTGAAGTCGGAAGTTTACATACACCTTTGCCAAATACATTTAAACTCAGGTTTTCACAATGTGACTTTTAATCCTAGTAAAGATTCCCTGTCTTAGGTCAGTTAGCATCACCACTTTATTTTAAGAATGTGAAACATCAGAATAATCGTAGAAAGAATGATTTATTTCAGCTTTTATTCATTTCATCACATTCCCAGTGGGTCAGAAGTTTACATACACTCAATTAGTATTTGGTAGCATTGCCTTTAAATTGTTTAACTTGTAATACCAACATGTTTCAAGCAGACCACCATAGTCCCCATGCCCAAGAACACTAAGGTAACCTGCTTAAATGACTACCGACCCGTAGCACTCACGTCTGTAGCCATGAAGTGCTTTGAAAGGCTGGTCATGGCTCACATCAACACCATCATCCCAGAAACCCTAGACCCCTCCAATTTAAATATCGCCCCAACAGAGCCACAGATGATGCAATCTCTATTGCACTCCACACTGCCCTTTCCCACCTGGACAAGAGGAACAACTATGTGAGAATGCTATTCATTGACTACAGCTCAGCGTTCAACACCATAGTGCCCTCAAAGCTCATCACTAAGCTAAGGACCCTGGGAGTAAACATCTCCCTCTGCAACTGGATACTGGGCTTCCTGACGGGCCGCCCCCAGGTGGTAAGGGTAGGTAACAACACATCTGCCATGCTAATCCTCAAAAGGGGGCCCCTCAGGGGTGCGTGCTCAGTCCCCTCCTGTACTCCCTGTTCCCCCATGACTGCATGGCCAGGCACGACGCCAACACCATCATTAAGTTTGCCGATGACGCAACAGTGGTAGGCCTGATCACCGACAGCGATGAGACAGCCTATAGGGAGGAGGTCAGAGACCTGGCCGTGTGATACCAGGATAACAATCTCTCCCTCAATGTGACCATGACAAAGGAGCTGATTGTGGACTACAGAAAAATAAAAAAATAAAATAAAAAAAAGTAGGGCCGAGCACTACAGCCCCCATTCTCATCGACGGGGCTGTAGTGGAACAGGTTGAGAGCTTCAAGTTCCTTGGTGTCCACATCACCAACAAACTATCATGGTCCAAACACACCAAGACAGTCGTGAAGAGGGCATAACAAAACCTATTCCCCCTCAGGAGACTGAAAAGATTTGGCATGGGTCCTCAGATCCTCAAAAAGTTATACAAATGCACCATCGAGAGCATCCTGACTGGTTGCATCACCGCCTGGTATGGCAACTGCTCGGCCTCCGACCGCAAGGCACTACAGAGGGTAGTGCGTACGGCCCAGTACATCACTGGGGCCAAGCTTCCTGCCATCCAGGACCTCTATACCAGGCGGTGTCAGAGGAAGGCTCTAAACATTGTCAGACTCGAGCCACCCTAGTCATAGACTGTTCTCTCTGCTACCACACGGCAAGCGGTACCGGAGCGCCAAGTCTAGGTCCAAAAGGCTTCTTAACAGCTTCTACCCCCAAGCCATAAGACTCCTGAACAGCTAATCATGGCTACCCAGACTATTTGCATTGTCCACCCCACCCCCTCTTTTTACACTGCTGCTACTCTGTTTATTATCTATGCATAGTCACTTTAACTCTACCCACATGTACATATTACCGAAATTATCTCGACTAACCGGTGCCCCAGCACATTGACTGTACCGGTACCCCCTGTATATAGCCTCCCTACTGTTATTTTATTGCTGCTATCTAATCTTATCTATTTTTTACTTAACACTTTTCTTAAAACTGCATTGTTGGTTAAGAGTTTGTAAGTAAGCATTTCACTAAGGTCTACACCTGTTGTATTCAGCGCATGTGGTAAAGACAATTTGATTTGAGTGGCCTAGTTACCGTTTTGACTTAAATCTGCTTGGAAATTTTTCTTCCACTTTGACAGAGTATTTTGTGTAGATCGTTGACAAATTACAATTAAATCCATTTTAATCTCACTTTGTAACAATTTGGAAAAAGTGAAGGGGTGTGAATACTTTCTGAAGGCACTTTAAAGATATATATATATATATACACACACACATATACATACACACACAAATGTTGGAATCACTTTCTGTGAAGACTAAAGGGTGTGCAACTTGGCTCCTTATGTAAGGGATAAACGCCAACATTCTGTACATTAACTTGGAAATAATGGACGACGCAGCGTCATTTTCTCAAAGTAATGTACAGACGGAGGCATTTATCCCGCTTATACCACAGTTGCCAAAGAAAACAATATGAAAGCACACATTTAACGGTAGGAATACGTATTTCCGCTGATATTTTCATTTTTATAAGCAAATACATACTTTCTCATTTTCTGGCATATTATTGTGTCATGATTGCAAGGTGTCCCGATATCTGGTTTTAATGTCCATTATAGAATGCCCTTCCAGCCAATCAGAAATGACTATTCAACAATGCTGTGGTATAAATAAGGAATAATGGACAGTTGAGATCATGTTGCTAGGTCACGTGGTTGAAGAGCTATAGAAATTGTTACGTTTCAAATATTTATATAGAATTGTGTAAGTGCTTTATGGGAAAACCAAAGTGTACGATGTGTTTCCCTACCCTGTGAACAATCCAAAGTTGGTTTGCGGTGCCTAGGTCATATGATCAAGGAGCTATTGAAATTAGTCAAAAACGATACTAACAAATTAAGGTAAAAGAAATCCATACATTTTTTCAGGAAACCAAAAGGGTGTGTGATGTGTCCCTACCATTTCAACATTTTAAAGTTTGTTTTGTCTGTCAGTCACATGGTTAAGGAGCTATTGCATTTTAAATATAAGAAACATTTAAAAATCATTTTATGAAAAAAAAAAGGGTGTGCAACATACTGAGGTTGCTAAGTCACATGGTTGAAGAGCTGACATTTTTTAAGTTTCAATTATTTATAATTTTGTAAGTACTTTATGGTAAAACGAAAAGGTGTGCAGCATGTGTCCCTTCCTTCTGAACAGTTTAAAGTTTGTTTGAATTTTCTCGGTGATGTGGTCAAAGTTATTTAACATTTGAATGTTGTAATCATGCACTTTGTTGACGGTACCTAACTGGTTGCATTAGACTGTGGGCTAGGCTGCCTACTCCATTGCCGTGTGATTATGAACATCAAGTCGGAGTCGGGAAAATAAGACCTGTGCAATGTTGTACACCATTTTTCCGAAACGGAATACTGTACTTCCAATCGTTCGCGAGCTATTGAAGTTTGAAGCTCCGAATGTCTGGCTAATATCGAAACTCAAACCAACTACCAACCAAACCAACTACCAACCAAACCAACTACCAACCAAACCAACTACCACGGTTCTAGACCGTCTGTTGTACGTGATTGTTGTCCCACAATGTTCTTCAACCATAGATATAGAAGGGTTCAGACTGTCCAAGACAACACCGACATGCAATACTCACATATGGGCGTGCCAATGGCATTGTAGGATCTGATGAAGTTCATGTTAAAAGGTTTTAAATAAGATGCGACGTTATTATGCCATGAAAGCGTAACAAAAATGTTCGTCGACTGTTCCCTTCAGCTGTTGAAAGTCACACAGCACAATACACGTACGATCCAAAATATATATCTGCGACCCGTCACTAGTTACCACAACCACAAAGTCACAATTACGTCTAAACGTCGCTTATTTCTACAATGTATCGCCTTAAAATCTGATGTGAAACCTAACCACACTGCTAAAAGTATGCCTAACCTAGACATAAAAGCTAATTTTAGTTTTCATAAATGTTTACGATATAGCCCATTTCTACTTTGTGGCTGTGGTAATTAGTGACATACGCGTTGCAGGGAAGTAAGAAGGACCCTACATGAGCGCAGGGTGCCTTACTATCGCCTGCTCAATAAATCATGTTATACAAAGTTATTTATTACAGAAATGTTATTTTAAAAAATTCAGTGTCTATTCAGTGTCTTTGATGGTACTTCAGACAGAGCTCACTCCGGTAAATCAGTACCTGTACTGTACATTGTCATGGGACATGAATGAGGCTTTCACAATTAAATTCCATGTTTATTCGGCGAATCTTTGGTGCAAAAGTATGAACGGAAATCAACTTTATATCATATCGTAATATTGAATGTTAATTATCAGTTTGTTATTTCAGTAAATATCGTTTTTATCATTTGGAAGCGCTTATTATAGGCGTCTAGTGAGTCTTTGTGTTTCTGTTGGTCAGAGGGAGAAGACGCTCAAAGTTAAACAAATGGGGGAAAGGTCTGTGAATTGCTCTCAAGAAAAGGGCACCATTGAATGGAGTGATTACTGGGGTAGCAATAAATGTAAAAGCTGACCAACTGAAGGGGAAGATTCCCGGTGTGTGATGCTCGTCGTTTGGTGCGACGCAGACAGGGTGGCGTGACGGGAGAAATAGAAGAGTCATTGTCTGTTGAAGTTGAGTCGTTGCCTGACAAAGTAAAGTTAGGATATATAAGTTATCCTGTTCGAGCTTATGTGCCGAAAACATTATGATGTTACAGGTGTCAAACTTATGGGCAAGTGGCAGCAGTGTGTAGGAGGGAGGTTCCTAGGTGTGAGAAGTGTCCAGAAGGGCATGAGACAAAATAATGTGTAGCATTGGGGAAAGTAGTGGTATGTGCTAATTGTAGGGGTGCACATGGGGCTGGGGATCAGAAATGTCCCGTGCGAGAGAGGCAGGTTGAGGTTTCCAGGGTTACAGTAGTGCAGAAGTTGTCATATGCTGAGGCAGTGAAGAAAGTAGAGGAAGATGGGTCAAGGGGGAGGAGTGGTGAGAGTAGTAGATATGTACCAGTACAGAGGGATAAACCAACAAGGGATATATGTTTCAGTAAGATTGGGTTTTTAGCGTTTATAGCAATGGTTATACTGCAGGGATGGAACGTAAGTCTAAGAAAATTGAGGTAGTGGTGGCAGCTGCAGAGAGGTATTTGAGTGTGCGAGACTTGACATCAGAAGAGTTACAGGGAGTGTTAATCAGCTTGAGGGCATGAGGTAGGAATGAATATATTTAAACAGTGGAGTAGGGTGGTGCTAATTATTAATAATAATTTTGAATTTGTAAGTGTAGTGTTAGATGGTAGGGTATTTCTTAATTTTATTTTTCAAGCAAAATATAAGGGAGTTGTACTCCAGTCTAGTAGGGGGCGGTAATGCACCAAATTGGATGCCAACCGCCGTTAAACCTCATCGAATAAAAATAATTATTTTCAGGCATTCTGGCTGGGCACATATTTCTTGTGTTGAGCATGGAGGACCCGTGGGAGGACCTTATAAACCACTATGGCGGCGCCCGACGGAACTTTAAACTGTGAGGACTTTTCAATGTTTCAGGTAATACTGGCGTCAGCTTTTTGTATTCAATGAAGAGCATTTTAGAATGACATTCACGACAACCGATAAACACTGATAATTGTCAAGCTCTGTGTCGTGATCGGATTGAATGAATGACCCCTGCTGGTATGGACCTAGCTCTCAAAGTTGTAGAACCCTGTATTATCGGCATATTCAACAGTGTTTAAGAAATATATTATCTTCAACAGTGTTATCCTGTGATCAAGCCGTCAATGTTATGTGATTATTGGTGTCGTAAAAATGTTAGCTAACCGTTTAGCAATTAGCATGTTTGACATTTCAGTGGATATACTACTATTATCAGCTTTTTGAGAAGCGGTTGAGCAAAAAATATACATCCCGTATAAGCATATGGTCCCAATTTTATTGAAAACCTTACAATTTTGTTCAATTACAAGATAACGTTGTCCTTTTAATTCTGTAAAAAAAAAGAGACACCGACCTCTTCTCCGAAGTGTTTACTATAATATAATAATATAATATGCCATTTAGCAGACGCGTTTATCCAAAGCGACTTACAGTCATGTGCGCATACATTTTTACGTATGGGTGGTCCCGGGGATCGAACCCACTACCCTGGCGTTACAAGCGCCATGCTCTACCAGCTGAGCTACAGAGGACCACAACATTTAGCAGACACTTTATTTACCGTCATCCGTGCTTACATTTTACGTGGGCGGCCTCGGGGTCCGAACCCACTACCATGGCGCTACAAACGCCATGCTCTACCCCACTGAGCCACATAGGACTACGTCTACTATACTGAATAAAAATATAGACGCAACAATTTAAAGATTTTACTGAGTTACAGTTCATATGAGGAAATCAGTCAATTGAAATAAATTCATTAGGCCCTAATCTATGGATTTCACATGACTGGGCAGGAGTGCATCCATGGGTGGCCTGGGAGGGCATATCGCTATTTCCAGTTGTCTTAGCTCTCTAATAACACCAGTGACTGCTTTATGCCTCTCTCCCATGTCAATGATGCCTTGCCTATTGCTGTTTGGGTTAGTTCTTATTATACAATTTCACTGTAGAACCCCTAGTCCCTCTCAAACTGCCTCAAATAGTTCCTTTGTTCCACCCCCCATACACGCCGAGACCGGCCCAATCGGTGCCTCCAGTGACGCTATCTCTTTCATTGTTACCCAACACTTAGGGTTACCTGAACTGTACTCATATCCTTCCATATCCTTTTCTGTACCTAATGCCCTGAATCTTTTCTACAACGCCCGGAGAACTGCCCCCTTTATTCTATGTACCCAACGCACTAGAAGACCAGTTCTTAAAGCCTTTAGTCGTATCCTTATTCTAGTCCTCCTCTGTTCCTCTGGTGATGTAGAGGCTAACCCAGGCCCTGCAGCCCCCAGTATCACTCCTACTCCCCAGGAGCTATCATTTGTTGACTTCTGTAACCGTAAAAGTCTTGGTTTTCTGCACGTAAATATCAGAAGCCTCCTTCCTAAGTTTGAGTTATTCACTGCGTTAGCACACTCCGCCAACCCTGATGTTCTAGCAGTGTCTGAATCCTGGCTTAGGAAGGCCACCAAAAATTCTGAAATTTCCATCCCTAACTATAACATTTTCCGTCTAGATAGAACTGCCAAAGGGGGTGGAGTTGCAATCTACTGTAGAGATAGCCTGCAGAGCTCTATCATACTATCCAGGTCTGTGCCCAAACAGTTTGAGCTTCTACTTCTAAAAATCCACCTTTCCAGAAATAAGTCTCTCACTGTTGCCGCTTGCTACAGACCTCCCTCAGCCCCCAGCTGTGCCCTGGACACCATATGTGAATTGCTTGCCCCCCATCTATCCTCAGAGTTCGTACTGCTTGGTGACCTAAATTGGGATATGCTTAACACCCCGGCCATCCTACAATCTAAACTAGATGCCCTCAATCTCACACAAATTATCAACGAACCTACCAGGTACAACCCTAAATCCGTAAACATGGGTACCCTCATAGATATCATCCTGACTAACTTACCCTCTAAATACACCTCCGCTGTCTTCAACCAGGATCTCAGCGATCACTGCCTTATTGCCTGCGTCCGTAACGGGTCCGCGGTCAAACGACCACCCCTCATCACTGTCAAACGCTCCCAAAAACACTTCAGCGAGCAGGCCTTCCTAATTGACCTGGCCCAGGTATCCTGGATGGATATAGATCTCATTCCGTCAGTAGAGGATGCCTGGTTGTTCTTTAAAAGTAATTTCCTCTCAATCTTAAATAGACATGCCCCATTCAAAAATACAGAACTAAGAACAGATATAGCCCCTGGTTCTCCTCAGACTTGACTGCCCTTGACCAGCACAAAAACATCCTGTGGCGTACTGCATTAGCATCAAATAGCCCCCGCGATATGCAACTTTTCAGGGAAGTTAGGAACCAATATACACAAGCAGTTAGGAAAGCAAAGGCTAACTTTTTCAAACAGAAATTTGCATCCTGTAGCACTAACTCCAAAAAGTTTTGGGACACTGTAAAGTCCATGGAAAATAAGAGCACTTCCTCCCAGCTGCCCACTGCACTGAGGCTAGGAAACACTATCACCACCGATAAATCTACAATAATCGAGAATTTCGACAAGCATTTTGCTACGGCTGGCCATGCTTTCCACCTGGCTACCACTACCCCGGCCACCAGCTCTGCACCCTCCGCTGCAACTTGCCCATGCCCCCCGCTTCTCCTTCACACAAATCCAGACAGCTGATGTTCTGAAAGAGCTGCAAAATCTGGACCCCTACAAATCATCTGGGCTAGACAATCTGGACCCTTTCTAAAACTAGCCGCGAAATTGTCGCAACCCCTATTACTAGCCTGTTCAACCTCTCTTTCGTAACGTCTGAGATCCCCAGAGATTGTAAAGCTGCCGCGGTCATCCCCCTCTTCAAAGGGGGGTGACACTCTAGATCCAAACTGTTACAGACCCATATCCATCCTGCCCTGCCTTTCAAAAAGTTTTTGAAAGCCAAGTCAACAAACAGATCACCGACCATTTCGAATCCCACCGTACCTTCTCCGCTATGCAATCCGGTTTCCGAGCTGGTCATGGGTGCACTTCAGCCACGCTCAAGGTCCTAAACGATATTATAACCGCGATCGATAATAGACAGTACTGTGCAGCCGTTTTCATTGACCTGGCCAAGGCTTTCGACTCTGTCAACCACCGCATTCTTATTGGCAGACTAAATAGCCTTGGTTTCTCAAATGACTGCCTCGCCTGGTTCACCAACTACTTCTCAGATATAGAGTTCAATGTGTCAAATCGGAGGGCCTGTTGTCTGGACCTATGGCAGTCTCTATGGGGGTGCCACAGGGTTCAATTCTTGGGCCGACTCTTTTCTCTGTGTATATCAATGACGTCGCTCTTGCTGCTGGTGACTCTCAGATCCACCTCTACGCAGACGACACCATTTTGTATACATCTGGCCCTTCATTGGACACTGTGTTAACAAACCTCCAAACGAGCTTCAATGCCATACAACACTCCTTCCGTGGCATCCAACTGCTCTTAAACACTAGTAAAACTAAATGCATGCTCTTCAACCGAACGCTGCTTGCACCCGCCCACCCGACTAGAATCACTACTCTCGACGGGTCTGACCTAGAGTATGTGGACAACTACAAATATCTAGGTGTCTGCTTAGACTGTAAACTCTCCTTCCAGACTCACATTAAGAATCTCCAATCCAAAGTTAAATCTAGAATCGGTTTCCTATTTCGCAACAAAGCCTCCTTCACTCATGCTGCCAAACATGCCCTCGTAAAACTGACTATCCTACCGATCCTTGACTTCGGCGATGTCATTTACAAAATAGCCTCCAACACTCTACTCAGCAAATTGGATGTAGTCTATCACAGTGCCATCCGTTTTGTCTCCAAAGCCCCATATAATACCCACCACTGTGACCTGTACGCTCTTGTTGGCTGGTCCTCACTACATATTCGTCGCCAAACCCACTGGCTCCAGGCCATCTATAAATCACTGCTAGGCAAATCCCCGCCTTATCTTAGCTCATTGGTCACCATAGCAGCACCCACCCGTAGTCTGCGCTCCAGCAGGTATATCTCACTGGTCATCCCCAAAGCCAACACCTCCTTTGGCCGCAATTCCTTCCAGTTCTCTGCTGCCAATGACTGGAACGAAATGCAAAAATCTCTGAAGCTGGAGACTCTTATCTCCCTCACTAACTTTAAGCATCAGCTGTCAGAGCACCTTACCGATCACTGCACCTGTACACAGCCCATCTGAAATTAGCCCACCCAACTACCTCATCCCCATATTGTTATTTATTTTGCTCATTTGTACCCCAGTATCTCTATTTGCACATCATCTCTTGCACATCTATCATTCCAGTGTTAATACTAATTGTAATTATTTTGCACTATAGCCTATTTATTGCCTTACCTCCATAACTTGCTACATTTGCACACACTGTATATATATGTATTTCTGTTGTATTTTTGACTTTGTTTTGTTTTACCCCATATGTAACTCTGTGTTGTTGTTTTTATCGCACTGCTTTGCTTTGTCTTGGCCAGGTCGCAGTTGTAAATGAGAACTTGTTCTCAACTGGCTTACCTGGTTAAATAAAGGTGAAAAAAAAAATAATAATAATAAAAAAATATGCCCAGCCAATCAGAATGGGTTTTTCCCCACAAAAGGGCTTAATTACAGACAGAAATAGTCCTCAGTTTCATCCGCTGTCCGGGTGGCTGGTCTCAGACGATCCCGCAGGTGAAGAAGCCGGATGTGGACGTCCTGGGCTGGCGTGGTTACACGTCTGAGGTTTTTAGTCCGGTTGGATGTACTGCCAAATTCTCTAAAACGACGGAGTAAATGGTCAAATAAATAACATTAAATTCTCTGGCAACAGCTCTGGTGGACATTCCTGCAGTCAGCATGCCAATTGCAAATTCCCTCAACTTGGCATTGTGTTGTGTGACAAAACTGCACATATATATTTTTGGGATATTTTATTTCAGTTCATGAGACATTGGACCAACAGTTTACATGTTGCGTTTATATTTTTGTTAAGTATAGATAACTGACTAGTTGGCTAGCCTTCGGGCCTGTCAACTTTTCATTGCTTAGCCCGGTGCGCCCTCCTGTGGACTCTTAAAAATGGTTCTTCACCAACATCTTTTTCAGTGTTGCAACCAAATAATGTCTCATTTATTTTACAGGTTAATCTTATGTTTTGAGAAAATAGATAACAGTTTAATGCAAAAATATAAATAAGTATGAATAATTTACATCAAATGAACCTAATTTCAATGATGTGCATTGACATAAACAATGAAACACTGTGTTGGAGTTTGTGTTGCAGAGATGCACTTGGAAAGTAAAGGAAGAAATACACAAGATGTGTTGAATAAATATAGATATTAGATTTTAGACATGTAATATCTTTTTTCTAATAAATACTTGCATATGAAAACAAGCCAAACAAACAATTAAATGTCGACCTCCATCCCTATATTGTCCCACGTCGACCTCCATCCCTATATTGTCCCACGTCGACCTCCATCCCTATATTGTCCCACGTCGACCTCCATCCCTATATTGTCCCACGTCGACCTCCATCCCTATATTGTCCCACGTCGACCTCCATCCCTATATTGTCCCACGTCGACCTCCATCCCTATATTGTCCAACGTCGACCTCCATCCCTATATTGTCCCACGTCGACCTCCATCCGTATATTGTCCCACGTCGACCTCCATCCCTATATTGTCCCACGTCGACCTCCATCCCTATATTGTCCCACGTCGACCTCCATCCCTATATTGTCCCACGTCGACCTCCATCCCTATATTGTCCCACGTCGACCTCCATCCCTATATTGTCCCACGTCGACCTCCATCCCTATATTGTCCCACGTCGACCTCCATCCCTATATTGTCCAACGTCGACCTCCATCCCTATATTGTCCCACGTCGACCTCCATCCCTATATTGTCCCACGTCGACCTCCATCCCTATATTGTCCAACGTCGACCTCCATCCCTATATTGTCCCACGTCGACCTCCATCCCTATATTGTCCCACGTCGACCTCCATCCCTATATTGTCCAACGTCGACCTCCATCCCTATATTGTCCCACGTCGACCTCCATCCCTATATTTTCCAACGTCGACCTCCATCCCTATATTGTCCAACGTCGACCTCCATCCGTATATTGTCCAACGTCGACCTCCATCCCTATATTGTCCCACGTCGACCTCCATCCCTATATTGTCCCACGTCGACCTCCATCCCTATATTGTCCAACGTCGACCTCCATCCCTATATTGTCCCACGTCGACCTCCATCCCTATATTTTCCAACGTCGACCTCCATCCCTATATTGTCCAACGTCGACCTCCATCCGTATATTGTCCCACGTCGACCTCCATCCCTATATTGTCCCACGTCGACCTCCATCCCTATATTGTCCCACGTCGACCTCCATCCCTATATTGTCCAACGTCGACCTCCATCCCTATATTGTCCAACGTCGACCTCCATCCCTATATTGTCCCACGTCGACCTCCATCCCTATATTGTCCCACGTCGACCTCCATCCCTATATTGTCCAACGTCGACCTCCATCCCTATATTGTCCCACGTCGACCTCCATCCCTATATTGTCCAACGTCGACCTCCATCCCTATATTGTCCAACGTCGACCTCCATCCCTATATTGTCCCACGTCGACCTCCATCCCTATATTGTCCCACGTCGACCTCCATCCCTATATTGTCCCACGTCGACCTCCATCCCTATATTGTCCCACGTCGACCTCCATCCCTATATTGTCCCACGTCGACCTCCATCCCTATATTGTCCAACGTCGACCTCCATCCCTATATTGTCCCACGCCGACCTCCATCCCTATATTGTCCCACGTCGACCTCCATCCCTATATTGTCCCACGTCGACCTCCATCCCTATATTGTCCCACGTCGACCTCCATCCCTATATTTTCCAACGTCGACCTCCATCCCTATATTGTCCCACGTCGACCTCCATCCGTATATTGTCCCACGTCGACCTCCATCCCTATATTGTCCCACGTCGACCTCCATCCCTATATTGTCCCACGTCGACCTCCATCCCTATATTGTCCAACGTCGACCTCCATCCCTATATTGTCCCACGTCGACCTCCATCCCTATATTTTCCAACGTCGACCTCCATCCCTATATTGTCCCACGTCGACCTCCATCCCTATATTGTCCAACGTCGACCTCCATCCGTATATTGTCCCACGTCGACCTCCATCCCTATATTGTCCCACGTCGACCTCCATCCCTATATTGTCCCACGTCGACCTCCATCCCTATATTGTCCCACGTCGACCTCCATCCCTATATTGTCCCACGTCGACCTCCATCCCTGTATTGTCCAACGTCGACCTCCATCCCTGTATTGTCACACGTCGACCTCCATCCCTGTATTGTCCCACGTCGACCTCCATCCGTATATTGTCCAACGTCGACCTCCATCCCTATATTGTCCAACGTCGACCTCCATCCCTATATTGTCCCACGTCGACCTCCATCCCTATATTGTCCCACGTCGACCTCCATCCCTATATTGTCCCACGTCGACCTCCATCCCTATATTGTCCCACGTCGACCTCCATCCCTATATTGTCCCACGTCGACCTCCATCCCTATATTGTCCCACGTCGACCTCCATCCCTATATTGTCCCACGTCGACCTCCATCCCTATATTGTCCCACGTCGACCTCCATCCCTATATTGTCCCACGTCGACCTCCATCCCTATATTGTCCCACGTCGACCTCCATCCCTATATTGTCCAACGTCGACCTCCATCCCTATATTGTCCCACGTCGACCTCCATCCGTATATTGTCCCACGTCGACCTCCATCCCTATATTGTCCCACGTCGACCTCCATCCCTATATTGTCCCACGTCGACCTCATCCCTATATTGTCCCACGTCGACCTCCATCCCTATATTGTCCAACGTCGACCTCCATCCCGATATTGTCCAACGTCGACCTCCATCCCTATATTGTCCAACGTCGACCTCCATCCCTATATTGTCCCACGTCGACCTCCATCCCTATATTGTCCCACGTCGACCTCCATCCCTATATTGTCCCACGTCGACCTCCATCCGTATATTGTCCCACGTCGACCTCCATCCGCATATTGTCCAACGTCGACCTCCATCCCTATATTGTCCCACGTCGACCTCCATCCCTATATTGTCCAACGTCGACCTCCATCCCTATATTGTCCCACGTCGACCTCCATCACTATATTGTCCAACGTCGACCTCCATCCCTATATTGTCCCAGAAATCACAACACAAATCCAGCTCAACCACCACCTCTGGATCCCACAGCACACACCTGCAGTGGAACCAGTGCTGGCAGAAGTCACAGCACACCTGGCACCTCGGACTCACACTCCTGAGGGGAGTTTGCAGACGGATCATGCTCCCCACAGCGAGCACAGCAGGTGGTGTCTTTTATGTGAAAAACAAACAAACAATCAAATTGATTAATATGGTTTGCAAATGTAGAAGGACTACAGCAACAATAGTAACTTATACAACAGAGAGGAAAACAAACTGATTCTGAAGTACCTGAGGGTGGTGCCATGGGTGGTGTGACAGAGGTGGCCGGTGGAGCTTTTCTCTTCATTTTCTGTGCTGCGTGTTTTGCGCCCTGGTGATCCAGCATCTTGTGCTTGTTCTGGTCGCAACGAAACCCAGACTCATCGCAGTTATAGATTTGGCTGGGTTTCTCCCTCAACCCGCTCTCCTCCAAGTTCTTCTCATAAGAAGCAAAGAAGGCTCACTCAGCTCTCCCCCTGTCCAGGGTGTCCGGCCTCATCATGCTCAGGTTCGCTCTCCCCCTGTCCAGGGTGTCCGGCCTCATCATGCTCAGGTTCGCTCTCCCCCTGTCCAGGGTGTCCGGCCTCATCATGCTCAGGTTCGCTCTCCCCCTGTCCAGGGTGTCCGGCCTCATCGTGCTCAGGTTCGCTCTCCCCCTGTCCAGGGTGTCCGGCCTCATCATGCTCAGGTTCGCTCTCCCCCTGTCCAGGGTGTCCGGCCTCATCATGCTCAGGTTCGCTCTCCCCCTGTCCAGGGTGTCCGGCCTCATCGTGCTCAGGTTCGCTCTCCCCCTGTCCAGGGTGTCCGGCCTCATCGTGCTCAGGTTCGCTCTCCCCCTGTCCAGGGTGTCCGGCCTCATCGTGCTCAGGTTCGCTCTCCCCCTGTCCAGGGTGTCCGGCCTCATCATGCTCAGGTTCTTGTGCTTCCTGAACATTTCCCACCACCTCTTCCCCAGTGGTGGAATTGTCTACCCTTGGTGCAGAAACATAGAATCCACCCAGGATGAAAATGTTTATTTTGGCATCACCATGCACAAATACCACAGGAGGCTGCTGAGGGGAGAACAGCTCATAATAATGGCTGAAATGGAGTGAATGGAATGGCACCAAACACATGGAAACAATGTGCATTCAGAAAGTATTCAGACCCCATGACTTTTTCCACATTTTGTTACGTTACAGCCTTGTTCTAAAATGGATGAAATTGTTTTTTCCCCTCATCAATCTACACACAATACCCCATAATGACAAAGCAAAAACAGGTTTTTAGAAATGTTTTTGCAAAAAAAAAAAAAAAAAAAAAGGAAATATCACATTTACATAAGTATTCAGACACTTTACTCAGTACTTTGTTGAAGCACCTTTGGCAGCGATTACAGCCACAAGTCTTCTTGGGTATGACGCTACAAGCTTGGCACACCTGTATTTGGGGAGTTTCTCCCATTGTTCTCTGTAGATCCTCTCAAGCTCTGTCAGGTTGGATGGGGAGCGTCGCTGCACAGCTATTTTCAGGTCTCTCCAGAGATGTTCGTTTGGGTTCAAGTCCGGGCTCTGGCTGGGCCACTCAAGCAAATTCAGAGACTTGTCCTGAAGCCACTCCTCCGTTGTCTTGGCTGTGTGCTTAGGGTTGTTGTCCTGATGGAAGGTGAACCTTTGCCCCAGTCTGAGGTCCTGAGCGCTCTGGAGCAGGTTTTCATCAAGGATCTCTCTGTACTTTGCTCCATTCATCTTTCCCTCGATCCTGACTAGTCTCCCAGTCCCTGCCGCTGAAAAACATCCCCACAGCATGATGCTGCCACCACCATGCTTCACCGTAGGGATGGTGCCAGATTTCCTCCAGACGTGATGCTTGGCATTCAGGCCAAAGAGTTCAATCTTGGTTTCATCAGACTAGATAATCTTGTTTCTCATGGTCTGAGAGTCCTTTAGGTGCCTTTTGGCAAACTCCAAGCGGGCTGTCATGTGCCTTTTACTGAGGAGTTGCTTCCGTATGGCCACTCTACCATAAAGGCCTGATTGGTGGAGTGCTGCAGAGATGGTTGTCCTTCTGGAAGGTTCTCCCATCTCCAGAGAAACTCTGGAGCTCTGTCAGAGTGACCATCTGGTTCTTGGTCACCTCCCTGACCAAGGCTCTTCTCCCCTGATTGTTCAGTTTGGCCGGGTGGCCAGCTCTAGGAAGAGTCTTGGTGGTTCCAAAATTCTTCCATTTAAGAATGATGGAGGCCACTGTGTTCTTGGGGACCTTCAATGCTGCAGACATTTTTTGGTACCCTTCCCCAGATCTGTGCCTTGACACAATCCTGTCTCGGAGCTCTACGGACAATTCCTTCGACCTCATGGCTTGGTTTTTGCTCTGACATGCACTGTCAACTGTGTGGGACCTTATATAGACAGGTATGTGCCTTTCCAAATCATGTCCAATCAATTGAATTTACCACAGGTGGACCCGTGCTAAGGTCTATTCAACGCTGGTCTGACCAATCAGAATCCATGCTTCAAGATTGTTTTGATCACGAGGACTGGGATATGTTCCCGGTTGCCTCTGAGAATAACATTGATGTAACATGGACACAGTGACGGAGTTCATCAGGAAGTGTATAGGGGATGTTGTTCCCACGGTGACTATTAAAACATACTATACATATCTATACCAAAAAACGTGGGTAGAAAGCGCCAACCACCGCATTTAACCAGGGCAAAGTGACTGGGAATATGGTTGGATACAGACAGTGTCATCATTCCCTCCATAAGGCAAATAAACAGGCAAAACGTCAGTACAGAGACAAAGTTACAATTCAACGGCTCAGACACGAGAAGAATGTGGCAGGGTCTACAGACAATCACGGATTACAAAGGGAAAACCATTCACGTTGCGGACACTGATGTCTTGCTCACGGACAAGCTAAACACAGTGCCACCGATGCGTCCCGCTCCCAAGGACTGTGGGCTCTTGTTCTCCGTGGTCGACGTGAGTAAGACATTGAAGCATGTTAACCCTCGCAAGGCTGCCGGTCCAGACGGTATCACTAGCCGCGTCCTCAGAGCATGCGCAGACCAGCTGGCTGGAGTGTTTACGGACGTATTCAATCTCTCCCTATCCCAGTCTGTTGTCCCCACTTGAACTTCCTGACGGGCCACTCCCAGGTGGTGAAGGTAGGAAACAACATCTCCACTAGACTGATCCTCAACACTGGGGCCCCACAAGGGTGCGTGCTCAGCCCCCTCCTGTACTCCCTGTTCACCCATGACTGCGTGGCCAAGCCTCCAACTCAATCATCAAGTTTGCAGACGACACAACAGTAGTAGGCTTGATTACCAATAATGACGAGACCGCCTACAGGGAGGAGGTGAGGGCTCTGGGAGTGTGGTGCCAGGAAAATAACCTCTCCCTCAACGTCAACAAAACAAAGGAGCTGATTGTGGACTTCAGGAGACAACAGAGAGAGCATGCCCCTATTCACATCGATGGGACTGCAGTGAAGGTGAAAAGCTTCAAGTTCCTCGGCGTACATTTCACTGACACACTGAAATGGTCCACCCACACAGACATTGTGGTGAAGAAGGCGCAACAGCGTCTCTTCAACCTCAGGATGCTGAATACATTTGGCTTGGCCCCTAAGGCCCTCACAAACTTACTCAACCCTGCACCTTAGAGGCTGCTGCCCTTTATACATAGACATGGAATCACTGGTCACTTTAATAATGGAACACTAGTCACTTTAATCATGTTTACATACTGCTTTACTCAGCTCATATGTATATACTGTGCTCTACTGCATTTTAGTCAATGCCACTCAGACATTGCTCGTCCTAATATTTATATATTTCGTAATTCCATTATTTTACTTTGAGATTTGTGTGTATTGTTGTGAATTGTTAGATACTACTGCACTGTTGGAGCTAGGAACACAAGCATTTCGCTACACCCACAATAACATCTGCTAAATATGTATATGTGACCAATACGATTTGATTTGACAATCAAGTTGTAGAAACATCTCAAGGATGATCAATGGAAACAGGATACACCTGAGCTCAATTTTGAGTCTCATAGCAAAGGGTCTGAATACCTATATAAATACCGATAAGTGTATTTCTGTATTTTATTTTTAATACATTTGCAAACATTTCTAAAAACCTGTTTTCGCTTTTTCATCATGGGGTATTGTGTGTAGATTGATTCGATAATATTTAATCCATTTTAGAATAAGGCTGTAACGTAACAAAATGTGGAAAAAGTAAAGTGGTCTGAATACTTTCTGAATGCACTGTATATGATACCATTCCACCTATTCCGCTCCAGCATTTTCCACGAGCCTGTCCTCCCCAATTAAGGCACCACCAACATCCTGTGACATCCACATTTTCATCACACACCTTGAGAACAGTCAGTCCAGCATTCTACATACATAAACACATAGAACACCAAATACATTTTGTTGGCATATTTCATCAGCCTCTGTCTGGTGAAGGGGAACCCATGGTTGGCGCAGTAGATACAGAATTTTCATCCTCTGGTGCAAGCAATGTGGGTGGTCCACTGCGACAACCATGGGTCACCCGGCCCCTCAGCCTGTCCGCCAGGGTCTGCCGAGGTACACCATGCACCTTGTTAGATAAGAATAGAAAACTGTTATTAGCAGTTGAAATATACATACTCGTGGTAATCTCCTAGAAACAAAAAACATCCCTGCCCCGTAGTCCTCCATGGCTTGGAACATGTCCACCTGACTAACTTTGGCAGCCTGGTAGATACCCATCCCTGCCCCGCAAAACGCCCCCATCTAATTTTGATACAGTAAAGCTCGACAACATTCAAATCAAATCAAATTGTATTTGTCAAATGTGCCGAATACAACAGGTGTAGACCTTACCGTGAAAGGCTTACTGACAAGCCCTTAACCAACAATGCAGTTTAAAGAAAAATAAGAGTTAAGAAAGTCCGGGTAGCCATGATTAGCTGTTCAGCAGTCTTATGGCTTGGGGGTTGAAGCTGTTCAGAAGCCGTTTGGACCTAGACTTGGCGCTCCGGTACCGCTTGTCGTGCGGTAACAGAGAGAACAGTCTATGACTAGGGTGGCTGGTCTTTGGCAATTTTTAGGGCCTTCCTCTGACACCGCCTGGTATAGAGGTCCTGGATGGCAGGAAGCTTGGCCCCAGTGATGTACTGGGCCGTACGCACTACCCTCTGTAGTGCCTTACGGTCGGAGGCCAAGCAGTTGCCATAGCAGGCGGTGATGCAACCAGTCAGGATGCTCTCAATAGTGCAGCTGTAGAACCTTTTGAGGATCTGAGGACCCATGCCATAATTTTTCAGTCTCCTGAGGGGGAATTGTCCTGCACCCTTCACGACCGTCTTGGTGTGTTTGGACCATGATAGGATGTTGGTGATGTGGACACCAAGGAACTTGAAGCTCTCAACCTGCTCTGGGGGCGTGCTCGGCCTTCCTTTTCCTATAGTCCACGATCATCTCCTTTGTCTTGATCACGTTGAGGGAGAGGTTGTTATCCTGGCATCACACTTCCAGGACTCTGACCTCCTCCCTATAGGCTGTCTCGTTGTCGGTATTCAGGCCTACCACCGTTGTGTCGTCGGCAAACTTAATGATGGTGTTGGAGTCGTGCTTGGCCACGCTGTCATGGGTGAACAGGGAGTACAGGAGGGGACTACGCACGCACCCCTGAGGGGCCCCCGTGTTGAGAATCAGCATGGCAGTTGTGTTGTTGCCTACCCATACCACATGGGCGGCCTGTCAGGAAGTCCAGGATCCAGTTGCAGAGGGAGGTGTTTAGTCCCAGGGTCCTTAGCTTAGTGATGGGCTTTGAGGGCGCTATGGTGTTGAACGCTGAGCTGTAGTCAATGAATCGCATTCTCACGTAGGTGTTCCTATTGTCCAGGTGGGAAAGGGCAGTGTTGAGTGCAGTAGAGATTGCATCATCTGTGGATCTGTTGGGGGGGGTATGCAAATTGGAGTGGGTCTAGGGTTTCTGGGATGATGGTGTCGATGTGAGCCATGACCAGCCTTTCAAAGCACTTCATGGCTACAGACGTGAGTGCTACGGGTTGGTAGTCATTTAGGCAGGTTACCTTGGTGTTCTTGGGCACAGGGACTATGGTGGTCTAAAACATGTTGGTATTACAGACTCGGCCAGGGACAGGTTGAAAATGTCAGTGAAGACACTTGCCAGTTGGTCAGCGCATGCTCGGAGTACACGTCCTGGTAATCCGTCTGGCCCTGCGGCCTTGTGAATGTTGACCTGTTTAAAGGTCTTACTCACATCGGCTACGGCGAGCGTGATCACACAGTCGTCCGGAACAGCTGGTGCTCTCATGCATGCTTCAGTGTTGCTTGCCTCGAAGCGCGTATAGAAGTTATTTAGCTCGTCTGGTAGGCTTGTCAATGGGCAGCTCGCGGCTGGGCCCTGCCACATCTGACGAGCGTTGGAGCCGGTGTAGTAGGATTCAATCTTAGTCCTGTATTGACTCTTTGCCTGTTTGATGGTTCGTCGGAGGGCATAGCGGGATTTCTTATAAGCGTCCGGGTTAGAGTCCCGCTCCTTGAAAGCTGCAGCTCTGCCCTTTAGCTCTGTGCAGATGTTGCCTGTAATCCATGGCTTCTGGTTGGGGTATGTACGTACGGTCACTGTGGGGACAACGTCATTGATGCACTTATTGATGAAGCCGGTGACTGATGTGGTATACTCCTCAATGCCATCAGTTGAGTCCAGGAACATATTCCAGTCTGTGCTAGCAAAACAGTCCTGTAGCTTAGCATCTGCTTCATCTGACCACTTCCTTATTGACCAAGTCACTGGTGCTTCCTGCTTTAGTTTTTGCTTGTAAGCAGGAATGAGGAGGATAGAGTTATGGTCAGATTTGCCAAATGGAGGGCAAGGGAGAGCTTTGTATGCGTCTCTGTGTGTGGAGTAAAGGTGATCTAGAGTTTTTCTTTCCTCTTGTTGCACATTTAACACGCTGGTAGAAATTAGGTAGAACGGATTTAAGTTTCCCTGCATTAAAGTCCCCGGCCACTAGGAGCGCTGCCACTAGATGAGCGTTTTCCTGTTTACTTATGGCCTTATACAGCTCATTGAGTGTGGTCTTGGTGCCAGCATCAGTTTGTGGTGGTAAATAGACAGCTACGAAAAATTCAGCTGTATTCGTGATATGTATTATCTAACACTTACAATTGCTTTCCTTTTTGGTTACTAAGCAGTTCTATCAACATTTAGCAACTAAGCTAGCAACATTAGCAAATCGGTTAGCTATATTTCAGAGGTTAAAAGTTGGATATTAAATGATGTGTGATCTGTCGCTAAAGTCAAAGTTTACAATATACAGCATGTCCTACAAAATGTCTATATATTATTAATTTTTTTACTTCCATAAATTGTAATGACAATCGGTGGTCAGCTAGCTAGAAGGGTGTATTTCCAGTCCATTAAATTTTTTAGCTCGAGGTGATTTAGCTTGGTGGCATCCTGCCTTCCCCCTACAGTTCTCAGCCATTAGCTTCGCCCACGACTGCCTCAAGTGAACTACAACCCGACGCTGTGTTTTAATGTTTAGAAAAGTCAATAATCATCGCTTGCGATACGGCTTTCGAAACATATCATCTTTCATCAGCAAGAAAGAATCCTTAGAATAAAAAAGATACACTTACTGTAGCAATTACTGATCTATACAGCTATGGGTGCCTCCATCCTAGAAACTACACTTCCGCTACACTTCCTGAGTTATGTTTACGCACAGGTGTTGGAGCATGCTAGATATCCAATTAGCACAGGCCTCTTGTCTACCGTCTGTTTTCCGTAAACAAGCGCCGTATCATGGAGATATGGCCGTGTGGGAACACCAACCATAACATGGAGATATGGCCGTGTGGGAACACCAACCGTAACATGGAGATATGGCCGTGTGGGAACACCAACCATAACATGGAGATATGGGAACACCAACCATAACATGGAGATATGGCCGTGTGGGAACACCAACCATAACATGGAGATATGGCCGTGTGGGAACACCAACCATAACATGGAGATATGGCCGTGTGGGAACACCAACCGTAACATGGAGATATGGCCGTGTGGGAACACCAACCGTAACATGGAGATATGGCCGTGTGGGAACACCAACCGTAACATGGAGATATGGCCGTGTGGGAACACCAACCATAACATGGAGATATGGCCGTGTGGGAACACCAACCATAACATGGAGATATGGCCGTGTGGGAACACCAACCATAACATGGAGATATGGCCGTGTGGGAACACCAACCATAACATGGAGATATGGCCGTGTGGGAACACCAACCATAACATGGAGATATGGCCGTGTGGGAACACCAACCATAACATGGAGATATGGCCGTGTGGGAACACCAACCATAACATGGAGATATGGCCGTGTGGGAACACCAACCATAACATGGAGATATGGCCGTGTGGGAACACCAACCATAACATGGAGATATGGCCGTGTGGGAACACCAACCGTAACATGGAGATATGGCCGTGTGGGAACACCAACCGTAACATGGAGATATGGGAACACCAACCGTAACATGGAGATATGGCCGTGTGGGAACACCAACCATAACATGGAGATATGGCCGTGTGGGAACACCAACCATAACATGGAGATATGGCCGTGTGGGAACACCAACCATAACATGGAGATATGGCCGTGTGGGAACACCAACCATAACATGGAGATATGGCCGTGTGGGAACACCAACCATAACATGGAGATATGGCCGTGTGGGAACACCGACCATAACATGGAGATATGGCCGTGTGGGAACACCGACCGTAACATGGAGATATGGCCGTGTGGGAACACCAACCATAACATGGAGATATGGCCGTGTGGGAACACCAACCATAACATGGAGATATGGCCGTGTGGGAACACCAACCATAACATGGAGATATGGCCGTGTGGGAACACCAACCATAACATGGAGATATGGCCGTGTGGGAACACCAACCGTAACATGGAGATATGGCCGTGTGGGAACACCAACCATAACATGGAGATATGGCCGTGTGGGAACACCGACCGTAACATGGAGATATGGCCGTGTGGGAACACCGACCATAACATGGAGATATGGCCGTGTGGGAACACCAACCATAACATGGAGATATGGCCGTGTGGGAACACCAACCATAACATGGAGATATGGCCGTGTGGGAACACCAACCATAACATGGAGATATGGCCGTGTGGGAACACCAACCATAACATGGAGATATGGCCGTGTGGGAACACCAACCGTAACATGGAGATATGGCCGTGTGGGAACACCAACCATAACATGGAGATATGGGAACACTAACCATAACATGGAGATATGGCCGTGTGGGAACACCAACCATAACATGGAGATATGGCCGTGTGGGAACACCAACCGTAACATGGAGATATGGGAACACTAACCATAACATGGAGATATGGCCGTGTGGGAACACCAACCATAACATGGAGATATGGCCGTGTGGGAACACCGACCGTATCATGGAGATATGGCCGTGTGGGAACACCGACCGTATCATGGAGATATGGCCGTGTGGGAACACCAACCATAACATGGAGATATGGGAACACCAACCATAACATGAAGATATGGGAACACTAACCATAACATGGAGATATGGCCGTGTGGGAACACCAACCATAACATGGAGATATGGCCGTGTGGGAACACCAACCGTAACATGGAGATATGGGAACACTAACCATAACATGGAGATATGGCCGTGTGGGAACACCAACCATAACATGGAGATATGGCCGTGTGGGAACACCGACCGTATCATGGAGATATGGCCGTGTGGGAACACCGACCGTATCATGGAGATATGGCCGTGTGGGAACACCAACCATAACATGGAGATATGGGAACACCAACCATAACATGGAGATATGGGAACACCAACCATAACATGGAGATATGGCCGTGTGGGAACACCAACCATAACATGGAGTGTATCAATTTAACCTTTTTGTTTTTTGAAAAGTATTTTTTGCTGATATGAAAGATAAGGTTCATATGCTTCCAATATGATACCGCAAGCAACGCGTGTTAATGTTCAGATTGAGCGTCAGGGATCTTAACCAAACTCCACGCTACACAAGACGCCTTTGTCCAATGACTCTTATGTGTAATGTAGTGGAACTGAGAGTCATGATCAAGGGCTAGCATGGACATTTCAGGATTGGGTTCAATGTGAAGAATTTGGACATGGCTGTAACCAAGTTTCCATCCACAGTTTCTATGCGAGTAAAGTCATACTATATAAAAATGTTTATCACAACAGCTGTGAAGGAAACAGGAAGTTTCGGTACAATTTAATATTTATGAACAAATATTGATATAACCATTATCACATTGACGTAAACTTGGAGTCATGCGATGATATGGTGTGTGGTCCTCCCACTAAGACTCTGGGAAACTATGCAATAAGTTATGATGAACTTCACAGGGGGGTGAAAATGCACGTTGACGAGCTTGATGCTGCTTTCCAATCAATATGGAGTGTCTTAATCTGGTGACATGATGATCGATGGTTGACTGCCGTTTGACAAATACAAATATTCTGTCTCATATCCATAATAATCTCATCATGTAGACTAGCCTGCTGACACTGTATCTGCCTGCTGTTGGCTAGAGCAGTGGTTCCCTACCAGTGGTACTGAAGAACAACGCAATCTGCTTTATCTTCTAAGGCACAAGTTGACTGCAGGTAATAACTTAAGTAGCTACAAATATTCACATTGAATGAATACGTTTTGATGACATCCTGTGGGTATACGGTATATACGGTATACCACCCAACCCTAACGGGGTACGTGAGGAGACTCATGAGACCCTAGGCTTACTGGTAAAATGCACATGAGGGGATACTTCAGGGGTACTCTGGGCAGAGCAACATTCAGTTGGTGGTATAGTAACTGAAAAAGGTTGGGAACCACTGGGTTAGAGTGCACGTGCCAAGACCAGATTTGGCACATTTGCCATTTTAATGCTGCAGTTTTTGTGACAAAACTATCGGTAGAGTTGAAAATGCGTTGGAAACACATTGAACTTTAGATTTTTATTCGGTACATGAAAGCTTCAGCAAAAAAATACCTTTTGTGTACACTACGTCATCACATTTACATTTACATTTTAGTCATTTAGCAGACGCTCTTATCCAGAGCGACTTACAGGAGCAATTAGGGTTAAGTGCCTTGCTCAAGGGCACATTTACGTCATTTAGCAGACGCTCTTATCCAGAGCGACTACAAATTGGTGCATTCACCCTATAGCCAGTGGGATAACCACTTTACAATTATACTTTTTTTTTGGGGGGGGGGTAGAAGGATTACTTTATCCTATCCCAGGTGTTCCTTAAAGAGGTGGGGTTTCAAATGTCTCCGGAAGGTGGTGAGTGACTCCGCTGTCCTGGCGTCGTGAGGGAGCTTGTTCCACCATTGGGGTGCCAGAGCAGCGAACAGCTTTGACTGGGCTGAGCGGGAACTATGCTTCCGCAGAGGAAGGGGAGCCAGCAGGCCAGAGGTGGATGAACGCAATGCCCTCGCCTGGGTGTAGGGACTGATCAGAGCCTGAAGGTACGGAGGTGCCGTTCCCCTCACTGCTCCATAGGCAAGCACCATGGTCTTGTAACGGATGCGAGCTTCAACTGGAAGCCAGTGGAGTGTGCAGAGGAGGGGGGTGACGTGAGAGAACTTGGGAAGGTTGAACACCAGACGGGCTGCGGCATTCTGGATGAGTTGTAGGGGTTTAATGGCACAGGCAGGGAGCCCAGCCAACAGCGAGTTGCAGTAATCCAGACGGGAGATGACAAGTGCCTGGATTAGGACCTGTGCCGCTTCCTGTGTAAGGCAGGGTCGTACTCTCCGAATGTTGTAGAGCATGAACCTGCAGGATCGGGTCACCGCCTTGATGTTAGTGGAGAAC
This sequence comes from Coregonus clupeaformis, assembly GCF_020615455.1. Classification (NCBI taxonomy): domain Eukaryota; kingdom Metazoa; phylum Chordata; class Actinopteri; order Salmoniformes; family Salmonidae; genus Coregonus; species Coregonus clupeaformis. The sequence goes on along the minus strand of NC_059225.1, from coordinate 11,120,659 downwards.
GACAGGGTGTTGTCCAGGGTCACGCCAAGGCTCTTCGCACTCTGGGAGGAGGACACAACGGAGTTGTCAACCGTGATGGCGAGATCATGGAACGGGCAGTCCTTCCCCGGGAGGAAGAGCAGCTCCGTCTTGCCAGGGTTCAGCTTGAGGTGGTGATCCGTCATCCATACTGATATGTCGGCCAGACATGCAGAGATGCGATTCGCCACCTGGTTATCAGAAGGGGGAAAGGAGAAGATTAGTTGTGTATCGTCAGCGTAGCAATGATAGGAGAGGCCATGTGAGGATATGACAGAGCCAAGTGACTTGGTGTATAGGGAGAAAAGGAGAGGGCCTAGAACTGAGCCCTGGGGGACACCAGTGGTGAGAGCACGTGGTGCGGAGACAGCTTCTCGCCACGCCACTTGGTAGGGAGCGACCGGTCAGGTAGGACGCAATCCAGGAGTGAGCCGCGCCGGAGATGCCCAGCTCGGAGAGGGTGGAGAGGAGGATCTGATGGTTCACTGTATCAAAGGCAGCAGACAGGTCTAGAAGGACAAGAGCAGAGGAGAGAGAGTTAGCTTTAGCAGTGCGGAGAGCCTCCGTGACACAGAGAAGAGCAGTCTCAGTTGAATGACCAGTCCTGAAACCTGACTGGTTTGGATCAAGAAGGTAATTCTGAGAGAGATAGCAAGAGAGTTGGCTAAAGACGGCACGCTCAATAGTTTTGGAAAGAAAAGAAAGAAGGGATACTGGTCTGTAGTTGTTGACATCAGTGGGATCGAGTGTTGGTTTTTTGAGAAGGGGTGCAACTCTCGCTCTCTTGAAGACGGAAGGGACATGGCCAGCGGTCAAGGATGAGTTGATCAGCGAGGTGAGGTAGGGGAGAAGGTCACCGGAGATGGTCTGGAGAAGAGAGGAGGGGATGGGGTCAAGCGGGCAGGTTGTTGGGCGGCCTGCAGTCACTAGTCGCAAGATTTTATCTGGAGAGAGAGGGGAGAAAGAAGTCAAAGCATAGGGTAGGGCAGTGTGAGCAGGACCAGCAGTGTCATTAGACTTAACAAACGAGGATCGGATGTTGTCAACCTTCTTTTCAAAGTGGTTGACAAAGTCATCCACAGAGAGGGAGGTGGGGGGGAGGATTCAGCAGTGAGGAGAATGTGGCAAAGAGCTTCCTAGGGTTAGAGGCAGATGCTTGGAATTTAGAGTGGTAGAAAGTGGCCTTAGCAGCAGAAACAGATGAAGAAAATGTAGAGAGGAGGGAGTGAAAAGATGCCAGGTCGGCAGGGAGTTTAGTTTTCTTCCATTTCCGCTCCGCTGCCCGGAGCTCTGTTCTGTGAGCTCGCAATGAGTCATCAAGCCACAGAGCTGGAGGGGAGGACCGAGCCGGCCGGGAGGATAGGGGACACAGGGAGTCAAAGGATGCAGAAAGGGAGGAGAGGAGGGTTGAGGAGGCAGAATCAGGAGATTGGAGGGAGAAGGATAGAGCAGAGGGAAGAGATGATAGGATGGAAGAGGAAAGAGTAGTGGGAGAGAGAGAGCGAAGGTTGCGGCGGCGCGTTACCATCTGTGTAGGGGCAGAGTGAGTAGTGTTGGAGGAGAGCGAGAGAGAAAAGGATACAAAGTAGTGGTCGGAGACATGGAGGGGAGTTGCAGTGAGATTAGTAGAAGAGCAACATCTAGTAAAGATGAAGTCAAGCGTATTGCCTGCCTTGTGAGTGGGGGGGGATGGTGAGAGGGTGAGGTCAAAAGAGGAGAGGAGTGGAAAGAAGGAGGCAGAGAGAAATGAGTCAAATGTAGACGTGGGGAGGTTGAAATCACCCAAAACTGTGAAGGGTGAGCCATCCTCAGGAAAGGAACTTATCAAGGCGTCAAGCTCATTGATGAACTCTCCAAGGGAACCTGGAGGGCGATAGATGACAAGGATATTAAGCTTAAATGGGCTAGTGACTGTGACAGCGTGGAATTCAAATGAGGAGATAGACAGATGGGTTAGGGGAAAAATTGAGAATGACCACTTGGGAGAGATGAGGATTCCTGTGCCACCACCCCTCTGACCAGATACTCTCGGGGTATGCGAGAACACATGGTCAGACGAGGAGAGAGCAGTAGGAGTAGCAGTGTTTTCAGTGGTAATCCATGTTTCCGTCAGCGCCAGGAAGTCGAGGGACTGGAGGGTAGCATAGGCTGGGATGAAGTCAGCCTTGTTGGCGGCAGAACGGCAGTTCCAGAGGCTGCCTGAGACCTGGAACTCCAGGTGTGTGGTGCGTGCAGGGACCACCAGGTTAGAGAGGCAGCAGCCACGCGGTGTGAGGCGTTTGTGTAGCCTGTGCGGAGAGGAGAGAACAGGGATAGGCAGAGGCATAGTTGACAGGCTGCAGCAGATGGCTACAATAATGCAGAGGAGATCGGAATGAAATGAACTAAACATCAGGGAAAGGAGAGAGCAGGCCTCCCTCACCAAAAAAAATATATATATAACTCTCCCAACTTCCACCTCAGAAACTATAATTGTTTCACTGAACCACCCGAGTAAAACTCTCCCAACTTCCACTTTAGAAATTAGAATTGTTGTAAACAACAGCAGACTGTTATCAGTAGCTGTAATTAAGTACAGCAGCTACCAACCACCTAACGTTAATGCCTCGGATGAGGTTAGAAAAACAGCTGAATGGTAGCAGCTAGCTGGCTCAATCACAGGTACTCTTAAGCATGAAATAACATTGGAAACAATTAACCACAGTTGCAAAAAGTTACCAGTAGCTACCCGCTAGCTAGCTAGCTTTGTTGGTCCAAGTAGTGGGTAAGCTAGCCTCGTGCTTCGCCGGGGTCCACCGAATACAGTACTTACCTACAATAATTACCTACAATAACCTTCAATAACTACCTGAGTAAGCTACCTATAATACCAAACTACAATACCTACCTACAATCTAAATACATGGTTTAAGCTTAACTCAACACCATATAAGAAGCCAAGCTTACCTTTCATAACGCAGCAATGATTAAACGTTGGGTAGCTAGCACAAAGATATTGTATTTAGCTACCACAGTACAGCCAGCTGGTAGTGTTGGCTGGCTAGCAATGGCTACTGTGTTGACTTTGTTTGAAAAACGGCGTCACTGCGAACGAATGTAGCTGGCTAAAAGGATATTGTTTTTAGTTGCTACCGTTGCTAATAGCAACTCGCCAGCTAATCCAGGAGGTGAGTTAGCTAGCTAGCTTCGTGCTACACCCGGCACCGCCGAATACAAAAGTAACCTACAATAACTACACAACAGCTATCCACAACAGCCCACGATGCCTACCTATACTACTTAATAATATACAGCCCACGATGCCCACCTATAGTACCTAACTACAATCTAAATACATAGTTTAAGCCTTACTCGACAAAGCCCAAGCTATGTATAAAGCCAAACTGGCAGACTGCAATCAGTAGCCGAAATTAAGTACAGCAGCTACCAACCACCTAACGTTAATGATAATGAGGTTAGAAAAACAGCTGAAGGTGGCAGCTAGCTGGCTCAATTACAGGCACTCTTAAGCGTGAAATAACATTGGAAACAGCTAACCACAGTTGCTAAAAGTTACCGGTAGCTACCCGCTAGCTAGCTAGCTTTAGTCACCACACTGAAGTCCGTTTGGTGGGAACACACCACTGGTGGGAAAATGCGCATATTTTCTTTATGCAGATCTTTGAATATTCGCATAAAAAATATGTTGCCTATTGGCTGGAAACCAGCTAATGACACCAAATTCACTCTGCAGCCTGAAGACCCGACGTTGAATTGCATTCACAACGTCTACAAGCCAGAATGTTGAAGAAAATGATATTTTAACGTACTTTACCTGTCTGTGTGGTTGGTCCTTTTGCAGGTAGGAATATATCCACAGGAAAGTATAATTACATCAACTTTTCAAAGCGCTGATAGTGCGTTCAGATTTCCATCACCTGAAGCATGGGCACAAGATGAAAAGGCATACTTGATGAGCTGGTGAGGAACAGGAACACAAGATGAAAAGCATACTTGATGAGCTGGTGAGGAACAGGAACACAAGATGAAAAGCATACTTGATGAGCTGGTGCACGTGTTTACATGGTTCTTCCCATGCTTCAGGTGATGGAAATCTGAACACACTACCAGCGCTTTGAAAAGTTGATGTAATTATACTTTCCTGTGGATATATTCCTACCTGCAAAAGGACCAACCACACAGACAACCCGTAAAGTAAGTGAAAATATCATTTTATTCAACATTCTGGCTTCTAAAACTTGTGAGAAGGAATTTTGCAAACCAATGTATGGCAATAATCTGACTGAACCAGATGGATGAACATCAGGTATCACAGTCTGATTGGCAGGCAACATCTTCACTATCACAGTCTGATTGGCAGGCAACATCTTCACTATCACAGTCTGATTGGCAGGCAACATCTTCACTATCACAGTCTGATTGGCAGGCAACATCTTCACTATCACAGTCTGATTGGCAGGCAACATCTTCACTATCACAGTCTGATTGGCAGGCAACATCTTCACTATCACAGTCTGATTGGCAGGCAACATCTTCACTATCACAGTCTGATTGGCAGGCAACATCTTCACTATCACAGTCTGATTGGCAGGCAACATCTTCACTATCACAGTCTGATTGGCAGGCAACATCTTCACTATCACAGTCTGATTGGCAGGCAACATCTTCACTATCACAGTCTGATTGGCAGGCAACATCTTCACTATCACAGTCTGATTGGCAGGCAACATCTTCACTATCACAGTCTGATTGGCAGGCAACATCTTGCTTTGAATGCTGAATGCACTCTGCTATTATAGCTGTCATGCAGTTTCCCCTCGGTTAGATTGTGCAACGTGCATAACAGAATGGTCAGGTGACATAGCTAGCTAGGTATGTAGCCTAATGTCTGTTTATGTCAGTTAGCTATGATTTCTACACATTAATTAATGCTTTTAAAGAAGAGAGAGCGCAGCACTGTGTGTTGGAGCTAGCTAGGGTCAATGGATGTTTCACACCCCAGATGTAATTAGGGCATGACAACCTGTTGCTTGGGGTCTAAGCAGGGGCGGACTGGGCTCCAAAATCGGCCCTGGCATTTCTAAAACACATGCTCATTTTTTTAAATTTTGAGGCCCCCACAATGGCAATTTTTGTTCCATGAAGCCCACATTTTTTGCCAGATAATTATAATTTTGCACCAAAAAAAACAAACAAGTTAGGCAGGCCAACTGAGCTAAAGATGGACCAGCCCATCTGGCATTTGCCCGAAATACCAGATGGCCAGTCCGCCCCTGGGTCTATGGACAGTGTCTCTGCCTCAGTTGGCCTCTCAGAAGATCTGCACTGTTCTGTATTGTCAGTAACTATCTGTCTGTCTGTCTGTCTGTCCCTCCCTAACCCCCAGGAGGTTCTGAAGGTGATGCGTAACATAGATGACCGTATCGTCCATTCTCTCAACACCACCGTGCCGACTGTCTCCTTCTCAGGCAGAGTGGACGCCTCCCAGACATGCAGACAGCTCTATGAGTCTGTGAGTCACACAGTATACCTTTAACCTCTCCTCCACACAGTATACCTTTAACCTCTCCTCTCCTCTACACAGTATACCTTTAACCTCTCCTTTACACAGTATACCTTTAACCTCTCCTCTACACAGTATACCTTTAACCTGTCCTCTACACAGTATACCTTTAACCTCTCCTCTACACAGTATACCTTTAACCTCTCCTCCACACAGTATACCTTTAACCTCTCCTCTCCTCCACACAGTATACCTTTAACCTCTCCTCTACACAGTATACCTTTAACCTCTCCTCTACACAGTATACCTTTAACCTCTCCTCTACACAGTATACCTTTAACCTCTCCTCTACACAGTATACCTTTAACCTCTCCTCCACACAGTATACCTTTAACCTCTCCTCTACACAGTATACCTTTAACCTCTCCTCCACACAGTATACCTTTAACCTCTCCTCCACACAGTATACCTTTAACCTCTCCTCCACACAGTATACCTTTAACCTCTCCTCTACACAGTATACCTTTAACCTCTCCTCTCCTCTACACAGTATACCTTTAACCTCTCCTCTACACAGTATACCTTTAACCTCTCCTCTACACAGTATACCTTTAACCTCTCCTCTCCTCTACACAGTATACCTTTAACCTCTCCTCTCCTCTACACAGTATACCTTTAACATCTCCTCTCCTCCACACAGTATACCTTTAACCTCTCCTCTACACAGTATACCTTTAACCTCTCCTCTACACAGTATACCTTTAACCTCTCCTCTCCTCTACACAGTATACCTTTAACCTCTCCTCTCCTCCACACAGTATACCTTTAACCTCTCCTCTCCTCCACACAGTATACCTTTAACCTCTCCTCTCCTCCACACAGTATACCTTTAACCTCTCCTCTCCTCTACACAGTATACCTTTAACCTCTCCTCTCCTCTACACAGTATACCTTTAACCTCTCCTCCACACAGTATACCTTTAACCTCTCCTCTCCTCTACACAGTATACCTTTAACCTCTCCTCTCCTCTACACAGTATACCTTTAACCTCTCCTCTCCTCCACACAGTATACCTTTAACCTCTCCTCTACACAGTATACCTTTAACCTCTCCTCTACACAGTATACCTTTAACCTCTCCTCTACACAGTATACCTTTAACCTCTCCTCTACACAGTATACCTTTAACCTCTCCTCTACACAGTATACCTTTAACCTCTCCTCTACACAGTATACCTTTAACCTCTCCTCTACACAGTATACCTTTAACCTCTCCTCTACACAGTATACCTTTAACCTCTCCTCTCCTCTACACAGTATACATTTAACCTCTCCTCTACACAGTATACCTTTAACCTCTCCTCTACACAGTATACCTTTAACCTCTCCTCTACACAGTATACCTTTAACCTCTCCTCTACACAGTATACCTTTAACCTCTCCTCTACACAGTATACCTTTAACCTCTCCTCTACACAGTATACCTTTAACCTCTCCTCTACACAGTATACCTTTAACCTCTCCTCTACACAGTATACCTTTAACCTCTCCTCTACACAGTATACATTTAACCTCTCCTCTACAAAGTATACATTTAACCTCTCCTCTACACAGTATACCTTTAACCTCTCCTCCACACAGTATACCTTTAACCTCTCCTCTCCTCCACACAGTATACCTTTAACCTCTCCTCTACACAGTATACCTTTAACCTCTCCTCTACACAGTATACCTTTAACCTCTCCTCTCTTCCACACAGTATACCTTTAACCTCTCCTCTACACAGTATACCTTTAACCTCTCCTCCACACAGTATACCTTTAACCTCTCCTCTCCTCCACACAGTATACCTTTAACCTCTCCTCTCCTCCACACAGTATACCTTTAACCTCTCCTCTCCTCCACACAGTATACCTTTAACCTCTCCTCTACACAGTATACCTTTAACCTCTCCTCTCTTCCACACAGTATACCTTTAACCTCTCCTCTCCTCTACACAGTATACCTTTAACCTCTCCTCCACACAGTATACCTTTAACCTCTCCTCTCCTCCACACAGTATACCTTTAACCTCTCCTCTCCTCTACACAGTATACCTTTAACCTCTCCTCTCCTCTACACAGTATACCTTTAACCTCTCCTCTACACAGTATACCTTTAACCTCTCCTCTCCTCTACACAGTATACCTTTAACCTCTCCTCCACACAGTATACCTTTAACCTCTCCTCTCCTCCACACAGTATACCTTTAACCTCTCCTCTACACAGTATACCTTTAACCTCTCCTCTCCTCCACACAGTATACCTTTAACCTCTCCTCTCCTCCACACAGTATACCTTTAACCTCTCCTCTCCTCCACACAGTATACCTTTAACCTCTCCTCTCCTCCACACAGTATACCTTTAACCTCTCCTCTCCTCCACACAGTATACCTTTAACCTCTCCTCTACACAGTATACCTTTAACCTCTCCTCTACACAGTATACCTTTAACCTCTCCTCCACACAGTATACCTTTAACCTCTCCTCCACACAGTATACCTTTAACCTCTCCTCTCCTCTACACAGTATACCTTTAACCTCTCCTCTCCTCTACACAGTATACCTTTAACCTCTCCTCTCCTCTACACAGTATACCTTTAACCTCTCCTCTCCTCTACACAGTATACCTTTAACCTCTCCTCCACACAGTATACCTTTAACCTCTCCTCTCCTCCACACAGTATACCTTTAACCTCTCCTCTCCTCTACACAGTATACCTTTAACCTCTCCTCTCCTCCACACAGTATACCTTTAACCTCTCCTCCACACAGTATACCTTTAACCTCTCCTCTCCTCCACACAGTATACCTTTAACCTCTCCTCTCCTCTACACAGTATACCTTTAACCTCTCCTCTCCTCCACACAGTATACCTTTAACCTCTCCTCTACACAGTATACCTTTAACCTCTCCTCCACACAGTATACCTTTAACCTCTCCTCTCCTCCACACAGTATACCTTTAACCTCTCCTCTACACAGTATACCTTTAACCTCTCCTCTACACAGTATACCTTTAACCTCTCCTCTCCTCCACACAGTATACCTTTAACCTCTCCTCTCCTCCACACAGTATACCTTTAACCTCTCCTCTACACAGTATACCTTTAACCTCTCCTCTACACAGTATACCTTTAACCTCTCCTCCACACAGTATACCTTTAACCTCTCCTCTCCTCCACACAGTATACCTTTAACCTCTCCTCTACACAGTATACCTTTAACCTCTCCTCTCCTCTACACAGTATACCTTTAACCTCTCCTCCACACAGTATACCTTTAACCTCTCCTCCACACAGTATACCTTTAACCTCTCCTCTCCTCTACACAGTATACCTTTAACCTCTCCTCTCCTCTACACAGTATACCTTTAACCTCTCCTCTCCTCTACACAGTATACCTTTAACCTCTCCTCTCCTCTACACAGTATACCTTTAACCTCTCCTCTCCTCCACACAGTATACCTTTAACCTCTCCTCTCCTCTACACAGTATACCTTTAACCTCTCCTCTACACAGTATACCTTTAACCTCTCCTCTCCTCCACACAGTATACATTTAACCTCTCCTCTACACAGTATACCTTTAACCTCTCATCTACACAGTATACCTTTAACCTCTCCTCTCCTCTACACAGTATACCTTTAACCTCTCCTCTCCTCTACACAGTATACCTTTAACCTCTCCTCTACACAGTATACCTTTAACCTCTCCTCTACACAGTATACCTTTAACCTCTCCTCTACACAGTATACCTTTAACCTCTCCTCTACACAGTATACCTTTAACCTCTCCTCTCCTCCACACAGTATACCTTTAACCTCTCCTCTACACAGTATACCTTTAACCTCTCCTCTACACAGTATACCTTTAACCTCTCCTCTACACAGTATACCTTTAACCTCTCCTCCACACAGTATACCTTTAACCTCTCCTCCACACAGTATACCTTTAACCTCTCCTCTCCTCTACACAGTATACCTTTAACCTCTCCTCTCCTCTACACAGTATACCTTTAACCTCTCCTCTCCTCCACACAGTATACCTTTAACCTCTCCTCTCCTCTACACAGTATACCTTTAACCTCTCATCTACACAGTATACCTTTAACCTCTCCTCTCCTCTACACAGTATACCTTTAACCTCTCCTCTCCTCTACACAGTATACCTTTAACCTCTCCTCTCCTCTACACAGTATACCTTTAACCTCTCCTCTACACAGTATACCTTTAACCTCTCCTCTACACAGTATACCTTTAACCTCTCCTCTCCTCTACACAGTATACCTTTAACCTCTCCTCTCCTCCACACAGTATACCTTTAACCTCTCCTCTCCTCCACACAGTATACCTTTAACCTCTCCTCTCCTCTACACAGTATACCTTTAACCTCTCCTCTACACAGTATACCTTTAACCTCTCCTCTACACAGTATACCTTTAACCTCTCCTCTCCTCTACACAGTATACCTTTAACCTCTCCTCTACACAGTATACCTTTAACCTCTCCTCTACACAGTATACATTTAACCTCTCCTCTACACAGTATACCTTTAACCTCTCCTCTCCTCCACACATTATACCTTTAACCTCTCCTCTACACAGTATACCTTTAACCTCTCCTCTACACAGTATACCTTTAACCTCTCCTCTACACAGTATACCTTTAACCTCTCCTCTACACAGTATACCTTTAACCTCTCCTCTCCTCTACACAGTATACCTTTAACCTCTCCTCTCCTCTACACAGTATACCTTTAACCTCTCCTCTCCTCTACACAGTATACCTTTAACCTCTCCTCTCCTCTACACAGTATACCTTTAACCTCTCCTCCACACAGTATACCTTTAACCTCTCCTCCACACAGTATACCTTTAACCTCTCCTCTCCTCCACACAGTATACCTTTAACCTCTCCTCTCCTCCACACAGTATACCTTTAACCTCTCCTCTCCTCCACACAGTATACCGTTAACCTCTCCTCTCCTCCACACAGTATACCTTTAACCTCTCCTCCACACAGTATACAGTGGGGGAAAAAGTATTTAGTCAGCCACCAATTGTGCAAGTTCTCCCACTTAAAAAGATGAGAGAGGCCTGTAATTTTCATCATAGGTACACGTCAACTATGACAGACAATTTGAGAAAATAAATTCCAGAAAATCACAGTAGGATTTTAAATTAATTTATTTGCAAATTATGGTGGAAAATAAGTATTTGGTCACCTACAAACAAGCAAGATTTCTGGCTCTCACAGACCTGTAACTTGTTCTTTAAGAGGCTCCTCTGTCCTCCACTCGTTACCTGTATTAATGGCACCTGTTTGAATTTATCAGTATAAAAGACACCTGTCCACAACCTCAAACAGTCACACTCCAAACTCCACTATGGCCAAGAGCTGTCAAAGGACACCAGAAACAAAATTGTAGACCTGCACCAGGCTGGGAAGACTGAATCTGCAATAGGTAAGCAGCTTGGTTTGAAGAAATCAACTGTGGGAGCAATTATTAGGAAATGGAAGACATACAAGACCACTGATAATCTCCCTCGATCTGGGGCTCCACGCAAGATCTCACCCCGTGGGGTCAAAATGATCACAAGAACGGTGAGCAAAAATCCCAGAACCACACGGGGGGACCTAGTGAATGACCTGCAGAGAGCTGGGACCAAAGTAACAAAGCCTACCATCAGTAACACACTACGCCGCCAGGGATTCAAATCCTGCAGTGCCAGACGTGTCCCCCTGCTTAAGCCAGTACATGTCCAGGCCTGTCTGAAGTTTGCTAGAGTGCATTTGGATGATCCAGAAGAGGATTGGGAGAATGTCATATGGTCAGATGAAACCAAAATATAACTTTTTGGTAAAAACTCAACTCGTCGTGTTTGGAGGACAAAGAATGCTGAGTTGCATCCAAAGAACACCATACCTACTGTGAAGCATGGGGGTGGAAACATCATGCTTTGGGGCTGTTTTTCTGCAAAGAGACCAGGACGACTGATCCGTGTAAAGGAAAGTATGAATGGGGCCATGTATCTTGAGATTTTGAGTGAAAACCTCCTTCCATCAGCAAGGGCATTGAAGATGAAATGTGGCTGGGTCTTTCATCATGACAATGATCCCAAACACACCGCCCGGGCAACGAAGGAGTGGCTTCGTAAGAAGCATTTCAAGGTCCTGGAGTGGCCTAGCCAGTCTCCAGATCTCAACCCCATAGAAAATCTTTGGAGGGAGTTGAAAGTCCGTGTTGCCCAGCGACAGCCCCAAAACATCACTGCTGTAGAGGAGATCTGCATGGAGGAATGGGCCAAAATACCAGCAACAGTGTGTGAAAACCTTGTGAAGACTTACAGAAAACGTTTGACCTGTGTCATTGCCAACAAAGGGTATATAACAAAGTATTGAGAAACTTTTGTTATTGACCAAATACTTATTTTCCACCATAATTTGCAAATAAATTCATTAAAAATCCTACAATGTGATTTTTTGGAATTTTTTTTCTCATTTTGTCTGTCATAGTTGACGTGTACCTATGATCAAAAATACAGGCCTCTCTCATCTTTTTAAGTGGGAGAACTTGCACAATTGGTGGCTGACTAAATACTTTTTTCCCCACTGTAGATAAGATCTTACTACCATGGAAAGGAAAATACCTGTCAATTTGTGGAAAAATCACCCTGATTAACTCTTTAGTATTATCCCAGTTTACCTATTTGCTTATGGTCTTGCCTACGCCTAGCGAACAGTTTTTTAAATTATATGAGAAAAATATATTCAATTTTATTTGGAACGGCAAGCCAGACAAAATTAAAAGGGCATATTTATATAATGATTATGAATTCGGAGGACAGAATTTATTAAATGTTAAAGCATTAGACCGATCACTAAAAGCTTCAGTCATACAAAAGTTATACTTAAATCCGAACTGGTTCTCAAGCAAATTAGTAAGATTGTCTCACCCAATGTTCAAGAAAGGCCTTTTTCCCTTTATTCAGATTACAACAACTCATTTGCAGTTATTTGAAAAGGAAATCATCTCCCAAATATCACTATTTCTAAAACAAGCCATAGAAAGTTGGTTGCAATTTCAATTTAATCCTCCAGAAACGACAGAACAAATAATGAAACAAATATTGTGGTTAAATTCAAATATACTAATTGACAAAAAACCTTTATTTTTTGACAGAATGTTTAAAAAAGGTATAATCTTCGTAAATGATATCATCGGTAGGACTGGTGGAGTTATGTTCCGCATGCAGCTAACAAAAACATGTGGAAATGTCTGCTCCACCCAAAATTACAACCAAATAATTGCAGCCTTACCGCAAAAGTGGAAGAGGAAAGTTGAAGGGGGAGAAAGTAAGGAACTTGTCTGTCGGCCTTGCATTAAATAACATAATTGGTTAAGGAAAACTGTGATAAATAAAAAAGTATATCAGTTTCACTTAAGGACCAAAGGATTGACAGCCGTCCCATATAGATTGCAAAATAGTTGGGAAGAGATCTTTGACGTACCGATCCCATGGCATAGTGTTTATGAACTGACACGCAAAACAACACCGGATTCAAAAATTAGAATCTTTCAATTTAAATTATTATATAAAATTCTTGCTACCAATAGGATGTTATTGATATGGGGGATACAATCTTCCCAGCTCTGCAGATTTTGCTGCGAAGAGACAGAATCATTAGATCATTTGTTTTGGTTCTGTCCATTTGTAGCTTGTTTTTGGTCACAGGTCCAGGAATGGCTAAAGGATTGCAATATTTACCTGGAGCTAACCCTGCAGATAGCACTACTGGGTGATCTGAAAAGTCATAGTCAATCGATCAATAATATAAGAATACTTTTAGCAAAAATGTTTATTTTTAATTCACAATCTGTAGAAGCAATGAGAATAGAAAGGTTCAGAACTTTTGTAAAACATCACAGTACGGTTGAAATATATATGGCAAATAGAAATCCAATATGGATGGTGTTAAGAGATAGATGGGAGGTGTTGAATGGAGCTGAAGGATGGGACTAATAACAACTAACAACAACTAATAACAAAGATAGCTAATAATGTAAGCATACTGTGTCCATAATAAGTATATAGGTTGTATGTTGGGAGCTTTTGGGAAAGAGCACAGTTAGAAAGATATGGCATATAGAAGCAAACCGGATGGACATCAGGAAAATGATCGGAGAGGTTGAGAGTAGAAGAAGTTCAGGAGCAAAACAAATAATTATTTATATATATATATATATATATATATATATATATATATATATATATATATATATATATATATATATATATAGAATTATTGTAAAATTAACTGTGTCCATAAGGTGTAGATAGTAAGTATAGGCTGGAAGTAGAGGCCTGGGCATTGTTGTTCACTAATTTACCCCAAGTAGGGATAGGGTTAGGGTTGAAAAGTAATAAAGGGGAGTATATATATAAAAAACATGGGGGATTGGAAGTGATGCAGACAATTACATTGATAGAAGATACAATCTATCTGCAATATTAAGCTGATCCACCCCCCAAAAAAAAAAAAAAAAAAAACAATCGGAAAGGGGATTCATCAAAGAAAATGACTTTACTCCAGTCCTCAGCAGTCCAATCCCTGTACCTTTTGCTGAATATCAGTCTGTCCCTGATGTTTTTCCTGGAGAGAAGTGGCTTCTTTGCTGCCCTTCTTGACACCAGGCCATCCTCCAAAATCCACCCCCCCCCAAAAAAAATAAAATAAAATAAAAAATAAGGCAGTGATCCTGGTTGAAGACAGCAGAGGGTAAGTTAGTCAGGATAATATCTATGAGGGTGCCCATGTTTACAGATTTAGGGTTGTACCTGGTAGGTTCCTTGATAATTTGTGTGAGATTGAGGGCATCTAGTTTGGATTGTAGGATGGCCGGGGTGTTAAGCATATCCCAGTTTAGGTCACCAAGCAGTACGAACGCCTGAGGATAGATGGGGGGCAAGCAATTCACATATGGTGTCCAGGGCACAGCTGGGGGCTGATGCAGGCTGGGCACAACGCATGCACAAGTGCACTTTCCATTTTCCTTCGGTATTTATTTAGCAAACGTGATAATACCTCACTTCCGACAGACACAAAACGTATTTACAGAAATGTGGCAGCAGCCTAGGCTAACCTAATCATTAGCTATCTGACATGCTGTAGCCTATGATGATATCTGACATGCTGTAGCCTATGATGATATCTGACATGCTGTAGCCTATGATGATATCTGACATGCTGTAGCCTATGATGATATCTGACATGCTGTAGCCTATGATGATATCTGACATGCTGTAGCCTATGATGATATCTGACATGCTGTAGCCTATGATGATATCTGACATGCTGTAGCCTGTGATGATATCTGACATGCTGTAGCCTGTGATGATATCTGACATGCTGTAGCCTGTGATGATATCTGACATGCTGTAGCCTATGATGATATCTGACATGCTGTAGCCTATGATGATATCTGACATGCTGTAGCCTATGATGATATCTGACATGCTGTAGCCTATGATGATATCTGACATGCTGTAGCCTATGATGATATCTGACATGCTGTAGCCTATGATGATATCTGACATGCTGTAGCCTGTGATGATATCTGACATGCTGTAGCCTGTGATGATATCTGACATGCTGTAGCCTGTGATGATATCTGACATGCTGTAGCCTGTGATGATATCTGACATGCTGTAGCCTATGATGATATCTGACATGCTGTAGCCTATGATGATATCTGACATGCTGTAGCCTATGATGATATCTGACATGCTGTAGCCTGTGATGATATCTGACATGCTGTAGCCTATGATGATATCTGACATGCTGTAGCCTGTGATGATATCTGACATGCTGTAGCCTATGATGATATCTGACATGCTGTTGCCTGTGATGATATCTGACATGCTGTAGCCTGTGATGATATCTCACATGCTGTAGCCTGTGATGATATCTGACATGCTGTAGCCTATGATGATATCTGACATGCTGTAGCCTGTGATGATATCTGACATGCTGTAGCCTGTGATGATATCTGACATGCTGTAGCCTGTGATGATATCTGACATGCTGTAGCCTGTGATGATATCTGACATGCTGTAGCCTGTGATGATATCTGACATGCTGTAGCCTGTGATGATATCTGACATGCTGTAGCCTGTGATGATATCTGACATGCTGTAGCCTGTGATGATATCTGACATGCTGTAGCCTATGATGATATCTGACATGCTGTAGCCTGTGATGATATCTGACATGCTGTAGCCTGTGATTATATCTGACATGCTGTAGCCTGTGATGATATCTCACATGCTGTAGCCTGTGATGATATCTCACATGCTGTAGCCTGTGATGATATCTGACATGCTGTAGCCTGTGATGATATCTGACATGCTGTAGCCTGTGATGATATCTGACATGCTGTAGCCTGTGATGATATCTGACATGCTGTAGCCTGTGACGATATCTGACATGCTGTAGGCTACTAACAACAACAGCAGCTGTATACAGCCTATACACCCTGTCCATCAGGGTAAACATATTGGTCATGTATTTATAGTCCATTTGTTTGTGTTAGGAGAAAATGTGATAGAATTTGGTTTATATTCCATCTTGGGCTGGCTAGGCTGCCTTGACCTTTTCAATACAAAATGATTAACTGGAATGAATCAATCAACACAATAGTGATGACATAGACAGAGTAACATTTGTATTAGGCCTACAGTCCCATTGGTCTGCATGATGTGAGTTCTGTTGGCATACAGTTCCATTGGTCTGCATGATGTGAGTTCTGTTGGCATACAGTCCCATTGGTCTGCATGATGTGAGTTCTGTTGGCATACAGTTCCATTGGTCTGCATGATGTGAGTTCTGTTGTCCATCAGTTGTTGTCTGGGTAGAGGAAACCCCCGTTAGTCGAGTCTAAATATCATTCATATGAACATGTACAAGGTTGTTGCAGTTTGACAGGGCTTTCATCCTCCCCAGGGCCAGGAGTTTTTCCAGGAGTAAAAAAAACACGTAACCTGATTAGAAAACTGGTGCCATCATAGACCATATTAAACCATTTTTAAAACGGATAAATCACTGTCATGTCCTATAGGGTCAGGTACCACCTCTGATATAAATACAGAACCAGAAGGTTACCAGTCTGGGACCTGTGGTACCACCTCTGCTATAAATACAGAACCAGAAGGTTACCAGTCTGGGACCTGTGGTGCCACCTCTGTTATGAATACAGAACCAGAAGGTTACCAGTCTGGGACCTGTGGTGCCACCTCTGATATAAATACAGAACCAGAAGGTTACCAGTCTGGGACCTGTGGTACCACCTCTGATATAAATACAGAACCAGAAGGTTACCAGTCTGGGACCTGTGGTGCCACTTCTGCTATAAATACAGAACCAGAAGGTTACCAGTCTGGGACCTGTGGTGCCACCTCTGCTATAAATACAGAACCAGAAGGTTACCAGCCTGGGACCTGTGGTGCCACCTCTGTTATAAATACAGAACCAGAAGGTTACCAGTCTGGGACCTGTGGTACCACCTCTGATATAAATACAGAACCAGAAGGTTACCAGTCTGGGACCTGTGGTACCACCTCTGATATAAATACAGAACCAGAAGGTTACCAGTCTGGGACCTGTGGTGCCACCTCTGATATAAATACAGAACCAGAAGGTTACCAGTCTGGGACCTGTGGTGCCACCTCTGCTATAAATACAGAACCAGAAGGTTACCAGTCTGGGACCTGTGGTACCACCTCTGCTATAAATACAGAACCAGAAGGTTACCAGTCTGGGACCTGTGGTGCCACCTCTGATATAAATACAGAACCAGAAGGTTACCAGTCTGGGACCTGTGGTACCACCTCTGCTATAAATACAGAACCAGAAGGTTACCAGTCTGGGACCTGTGGTGCCACCTCTGCTATAAATACAGAACCAGAAGGTTACCAGTCTGGGACCTGTGGTGCCACCTCTGCTATAAATACAGAACCAGAAGGTTACCAGCCTGGGACCTGTGGTGCCACCTCTGTTATAAATACAGAACCAGAAGGTTACCAGTCTGGGACCTGTGGTGCCACCTCTGATATAAATACAGAACCAGAAGGTTACCAGTCTGGGACCTGTGGTGCCACCTCTGCTATAAATACAGAACCAGAAGGTTACCAGTCTGGGACCTGTGGTACCACCTCTGCTATAAATACAGAACCAGAAGGTTACCAGTCTGGGACCTGTGGTGCCACCTCTGATATAAATACAGAACCAGAAGGTTACCAGTCTGGGACCTGTGGTACCACCTCTGCTATAAATACAGAACCAGAAGGTTACCAGTCTGGGACCTGTGGTGCCACCTCTGATATAAATACAGAACCAGAAGGTTACCAGCCTGGGACCTGTGGTGCCACCTCTGATATAAATACAGAACCAGAAGGTTACCACTTGGTTTACCCTGGCCAGAGTGGACAGGGCTCATTGGCCGTAGCAGCTGTGGTTGTCTTCAGTTGATCACACTGAAACATCATTTTGTTGTATGTATGCTGCAGCAACATCTGTGTGTAGAGTTGTTGCTTGTGTCTGTTGGGAGTGTTATCTCTAAATAAATACCTGAGGTAAGGTGTTATCTCTAAATAAATACCTGAGGTAAGGTGTTATCGCTAAATAAATACCTGAGGTAAGTGGAGAGCGCGCTTTGCTAGACAAGGTGCGTTGTGGCCGGCCCGCGCCACCTGTGATTTCCGTGAATCTGATTGGTCAACACACACACAAACCCTGCAGCACTCCAATAAATAGTGCGCAAGTTGACAAATCAATCTTAAAAAACAGTATTGTCTTTGAATGATTTTGCATAAATATTTTCATTAAGTTAAATCAGAAGTGCTGATTTGAAAAGTGCTGGGGCAAATGCTAGCTAGCAGATTGTAACGGGCTAATGAGATGCTCCAATGTGATAGGTACTGTTTGGCGTAGCACAGAATGTTCGACCAACCTTAATTTGACGATACTATCTAAGTTCTCGATTCGGCCAAACATGTATTTTCTAAAGTGTCCGTGTCCAGTTGCAGGTGGTTTGTTTTGAATTTAGAAAATGCTCTGTTATTAAAATAAATATTTTTTTTTCGCTCCATGAAGTAATACAACGATGTGTACGCCGCCATCTTGTCAATTTCAAATCTTCTCTCATTGATCGAGACAGATGAGTGTCATCATGACATGCGCCACTTCAGGGTGGACCAGCCTGTCTCGATCAATGAGAGAAGATTTGAAATTGACAAAATGGTGGCGTACACATTGTTGGATTACTTCATGGAGCAAAAAAACATTTATTTTAATAACAGAGCATTTTCTAAATTCAAACGACCAACCTGCAACTGGACACAGACATTGTAGAAGATACTGTACGTTTGGCTGAATTCGAAAATGAAGATAGTATCGCCAAGTTAAGGTTGGTGGAACATTCTCTATGCTACGCCGAACAGTACCAATCACATTCTCTATGCTACGCCGAACAGTGCCAATCACATTCTCTATGCTACGCCGAACAGTGCCAATCACATTCTCTATGCTACGCCGAACAGTGCCAATCACATTCTCTATGCTACGCCAAACAGTGCCAATCACATTCTCTATGCTACGCCGAACAGTACCAATCACATTCTCTATGCTACGCCGAACAGTACCAATCACATTCTCTATGCTACGCCGAACAGTACCAATCACATTCTCTATGCTATGCCAAACAGTGCCAATCACATTGGAGCATCACATTTAGCCCATTACAATCTGCTAGCTAGGGCAAATGCCAACTCGCAAAACATTTTCCGTTGTCCTGCTTGAGTATATACATTCAAACCGTTTATAAATTAAGTGGAATCACCAGGTTAAAGACTGGCTCAGTAATCCTGTGGTATTGTTTGTTGTGTGGTGTTTGTGGTGTTGTGTTTGTGGTTTTGTGTTTGTGGTGTGTTGTGTTTGGTGTTGTGTATGTGTTTGTGGTGTATGTGTGGTGTTGTGTTTGTGGTGTTGTGTTTGTGGTGTTGTGTTTGTGGTGTTGTGTATGTGTTGTTTGTGGTGTTGTATGTGTTTGTGGTGTATGTGTTGTTTGTGGTGTTGTGTATGTGTTGTTGTGTTTGATGTGGTGTTGCAGCTGATGGAGGCCCACCTGAGCAGAGACCGAGCCATTAAGACGTGTATAGGCCAGACCTCTGAGGTGGTGGACCAGCTGAGAGAGCAGAGGGCCAAGGACGGAGACAACATGACAACCATCAAACTACTCAGGAAGGAACAGACCAAGGTAATACATTACCTATACTACACTATGATCCACACCACACTGCACCAAGGTAATACATTACCTATACTACACTATGATCCACACCAGACTGCACCAAGGTAATACATTACCTATACTACACTATGATCCACACCACACTGCACCAAGGTAATACATTACCTATACTACACTATGATCCACACCACACTGCACCAAGGTAATACATTACCTATACTACACTATGATACACACCACACTGCACCAAGGTAATACATTACCTATACTACACTATGATACACACCACACCAAGGTAATACATTACCTATACTACACTATGATCCACACCACACTGCACCAAGGTAATACATTACCTATACTACACTATGATCCACACCACACTGCACCAAGGTAATACATTACCTATACTACACTATGATCCACACCACACTGCACCAAGGTAATACATTACCTATACTACACTGATACACACCACACTGCACCAAGGTAATACATTACCTATACTACACTATGATATACACCACACTGCACCAAGGTAATACATTACCTATACTACACTATGATACACACCACACTGCACCAAGGTAATACATTACCTATACTACACTATGATCCACACCACACTGCACCAAGGTAATACATTACCTATACTACACTATGATATACACCACACTGCACCAAGGTAATACATTACCTATACTACACTATGATACACACCACACTGCACCAAGGTAATACATTACCTATACTACACTATGATCCACACCACACTGCACCAAGGTAATACATTACCTAGACTACTACACTATGATCCACACCACACCACACCACACCAAGGTAATACATTACCTATACTACACTATGATATACACCACACTGCACCAAGGTAATACATTACCTATACTACACTATGATCCACACCACACTGCACCAAGGTAATACATTACCTATACTACACTATGATACACACCACACTGCACCAAGGTAATACATTACCTATACTACACTATGATACACACCACACCAAGGTAATACATTACCTATACTACACTATGATCCACACCACACTGCACCAAGGTAATACATTACCTATACTACACTATGATCCACACCACACTGCACCAAGGTAATACATTACCTATACTACACTATGATCCACACCACACTGCACCAAGGTAATACATTACCTATACTACACTGATACACACCACACTGCACCAAGGTAATACATTACCTATACTACACTATGATATACACCACACTGCACCAAGGTAATACATTACCTATACTACACTATGATCCACACCACACTGCACCAAGGTAATACATTACCTATACTACACTATGATATACACCACACTGCACCAAGGTAATACATTACCTATACTACACTATGATCCACACCAGACTGCACCAAGGTAATACATTACCTATACTACACTATGATACACACCACACTGCACCAAGGTAATACATTACCTATACTACACTATGATCCACACCACACTGCACCAAGGTAATACATTACCTATACTACACTATGATACACACCACACTGCACCAAGGTAATACATTACCTATACTACACTATGATACACACCACACCAAGGTAATACATTACCTATACTACACTATGATCCACACCACACTGCACCAAGGTAATACATTACCTATACTACACTATGATCCACACCACACTGCACCAAGGTAATACATTACCTATACTACACTATGATCCACACCACACTGCACCAAGGTAATACATTACCTATACTACACTGATACACACCACACTGCACCAAGGTAATACATTACCTATACTACACTATGATATACACCACACTGCACCAAGGTAATACATTACCTATACTACACTATGATCCACACCACACTGCACCAAGGTAATACATTACCTATACTACACTATGATATACACCACACTGCACCAAGGTAATACATTACCTATACTACACTATGATACACACCACACTGCACCAAGGTAATACATTACCTATACTACACTATGATCCACACCACACTGCACACCACACTGCACCAAGGTAATACATTACCTATACTACACTATGATATACACCACACTGCACCAAGGTAATACATTACCTAGACTACTACACTATGATCCACACCACACTGCACCACACCAAGGTAATACATTACCTATACTACACTATGATATACACCACACTGCACCAAGGTAATACATTACCTATACTACACTATGATCCACACCACACTGCACCAAGGTAATACATTACCTATACTACACTATGATCCACACCACACTGCACCAAGGTAATACATTACCTATACTACACTATGATACACACCACACTGCACCAAGGTAATACATTACCTATACTACACTATGATACACACCACACCAAGGTAATACATTACCTATACTACACTATGATCCACACCACACTGCACCAAGGTAATACATTACCTATACTACACTATGATCCACACCACACTGCACCAAGGTAATACATTACCTATACTACACTATGATCCACACCACACTGCACCAAGGTAATACATTACCTATACTACACTGATACACACCACACTGCACCAAGGTAATACATTACCTATACTACACTATGATATACACCACACTGCACCAAGGTAATACATTACCTATACTACACTATGATCCACACCACACTGCACCAAGGTAATACATTACCTATACTACACTATGATATACACCACACTGCACCAAGGTAATACATTACCTATACTACACTATGATACACACCACACTGCACCAAGGTAATACATTACCTATACTACACTATGATCCACACCACACTGCACCACACCAAGGTAATACATTACCTATACTACACTATGATATACACCACACTGCACCAAGGTAATACAT
Organism: Coregonus clupeaformis; assembly: GCF_020615455.1. Taxonomy (NCBI): domain Eukaryota; kingdom Metazoa; phylum Chordata; class Actinopteri; order Salmoniformes; family Salmonidae; genus Coregonus; species Coregonus clupeaformis. The sequence goes on along the minus strand of NC_059225.1, from coordinate 11,097,880 downwards.
TACCTATACTACACTATGATACACACCACACTGCACCAAGGTAATACATTACCTATACTACACTATGATCCACACCACACTGCACCAAGGTAATACATTACCTATACTACACTATGATCCACACCACACTGCACCAAGGTAATACATTACCTATACTACACTATGATCCACACCACACTGCACCAAGGTAATACATTACCTATACTACACTATGATCCACACCACACTGCACCAAGGTAATACATTACCTATACTACACTATGATATACACCACACTGCACCAAGGTAATACATTACCTATACTACACTATGATCCACACCACACTGCACCAAGGTAATACATTACCTATACTACACTATGATCCACACCACACTGCACCAAGGTAATACATTACCTATACTACACTATGATACACACCACACTGCACCAAGGTAATACATTACCTATACTACACTATGATCCACACCACACTGCACCAAGGTAATACATTACCTATACTACACTATGATATACACCACACTGCACCAAGGTAATACATTACCTATACTACACTATGATCCACACCACACTGCACCAAGGTAATACATTACCTATACTACACTATGATCCACACCACACCACACCACACCAAGGTAATACATTACCTATACTACACTATGATATACACCACACTGCACCAAGGTAATACATTACCTATACTACACTATGATACACACCACACTGCACCAAGGTAATACATTACCTATACTACACTATGATCCACACCACACTGCACCAAGGTAATACATTACCTATACTACACTATGATCCACACCACACTGCACCAAGGTAATACATTACCTATACTACACTATGATCCACATCACACTGCACCAAGGTAATACATTACCTATACTACACTATGATCCACACCACACTGCACCAAGGTAATACATTACCTATACTACAATATGATACACACCACACCACACCAAGGTAATACATTACCTATACTACACTATGATCCACACCACACCACACCACACCAAGGTAATACATTACCTATACTACACTATGATATACACCACACTGCACCAAGGTAATACATTACCTATACTACACTATGATACACACCACACTGCACCAAGGTAATACATTACCTATACTACACTATGATCCACACCACACTGCACCAAGGTAATACATTACCTATACTACACTATGATCCACACCACACTGCACCAAGGTAATACATTACCTATACTACACTATGATCCACATCACACTGCACCAAGGTAATACATTACCTATACTACACTATGATCCACACCACACTGCACCAAGGTAATACATTACCTATACTACAATATGATACACACCACACCACACCAAGGTAATACATTACCTATACTACACTATGATCCACACCACACCACACCACACCAAGGTAATACATTACCTATACTACACTATGATATACACCACACTGCACCAAGGTAATACATTACCTATACTACACTATGATACACACCACACTGCACCAAGGTAATACATTACCTATACTACACTATGATCCACACCACACTGCACCAAGGTAATACATTACCTATACTACACTATGATCCACACCACACTGCACCAAGGTAATACATTACCTATACTACACTATGATCCACACCACACTGCACCAAGGTAATACATTACCTATACTACACTATGATCCACACCACACTGCACCAAGGTAATACATTACCTATACTACACTATGATATACACCACACTGCACCAAGGTAATACATTACCTATACTACACTATGATCCACACCACACTGCACCAAGGTAATACATTACCTATACTACACTATGATCCACACCACACTGCACCAAGGTAATACATTACCTATACTACACTATGATACACACCACACTGCACCAAGGTAATACATTACCTATACTACACTATGATCCACACCACACTGCACCAAGGTAATACATTACCTATACTACACTATGATATACACCACACTGCACCAAGGTAATACATTACCTATACTACACTATGATCCACACCACACTGCACGAAGGTAATACATTACCTATACTACACTATGATCCACACCACACTGCACCAAGGTAATACATTACCTATACTACACTATGATATACACCACACTGCACCAAGGTAATACATTACCTATACTACACTATGATACACACCACACTGCACCAAGGTAATACATTACCTAGACTACTACACTATGATCCACACCACACCACACCACACCAAGGTAATACATTACCTATACTACACTATGATATACACCACACTGCACCAAGGTAATACATTACCTATACTACACTATGATACACACCACACTGCACCAAGGTAATACATTACCTATACTACACTATGATCCACACCACACTGCACCAAGGTAATACATTACCTATACTACACTATGATATACACCACACTGCACCAAGGTAATACATTACCTATACTACACTATGATATACACCACACTGCACCAAGGTAATACATTACCTATACTACACTATGATCCACACCACACTGCACCAAGGTAATACATTACCTATACTACACTATGATACACACCACACTGCACCAAGGTAATACATTACCTATACTACACTATGATCCACACCACACCACACCACACCAAGGTAATACATTACCTATACTACACTATGATCCACACCACACTGCACCAAGGTAATACATTACCTATACTACGATACACACCACACTGCACCAAGGTAATACATTACCTATACTACACTATGATACACACCACACTGCACCAAGGTAATACATTACCTATACTACACTATGATCCACACCACACCACACCAAGGTAATACATTACCTATACTACACTATGATCCACACCACACCACACCACACCAAGGTAATACATTACCTATACTACACTATGATCCACACCACACTGCACCAAGGTAATACATTACCTATACTACACTATGATCCACACCACACTGCACCAAGGTAATACATTACCTATACTACGATACACACCACACTGCACCAAGGTAATACATTACCTATACTACACTATGATCCACACCACACTGCACCAAGGTAATACATTACCTATACTACGATACACACCACACTGCACCAAGGTAATACATTACCTATACTACACTATGATCCACATCACACTGCACCAAGGTAATACATTACCTATACTACACTATGATATACACCACACTGCACCAAGGTAATACATTACCTATACTACACTATGATCCACACCACACTGCACCAAGGTAATACATTACCTATACTACACTATGATCCACACCACACTGCACCAAGGTAATACATTACCTATACTACACTATGATCCACACCAGACTGCACCAAGGTAATACATTACCTATACTACACTATGATCCACACCACACTGCACCAAGGTAATACATTACCTATACTACACTATGATCCACACCACACTGCACCAAGGTAATACATTACCTATACTACACTATGATCCACACCACACCAAGGTAATACATTACCTATACTACACTATGATCCACATCACACTGCACCAAGGTAATACATTACCTATACTACACTATGATATACACCACACTGCACCAAGGTAATACATTACCTATACTACACTATGATACACACCACACTGCACCAAGGTAATCCATTACCTATACTACACTATGATATACACCACACTGCACCAAGGTAATACATTACCTATACTACACTATGATTAGGGCTGTTACGTATTACCGCCACACCAATGTTGCGCAACTTTCCGAAAGGCTTTGGAGTAGCGGGAGAAAACAGAGTGATGGCCTCTATTAAAAAGAGGAGGATCCCATCAGCTTTCTATAGGCTAGGCCTACTATATTTATTTCTCAACTTTCCTAAGATTAAGCACATTGCTTCGCTTTACAACAGGAGTATAGCCTACCTGGGTGGCATGAAAATAAACCACGGGGAAAAGCGTCCTCCATTCGCTATTTAAGTGCATAGATAACATGTATTTTTTCCCCCTGCCCCTGTTTCGAGACAGGTGCATGATACATTTTTTAAATGGTAGTGGTTGTATTAATTTGGGATCTATCGCATCCCACAACTGACAACGAACTATGTTTGGAATATTTATTTCTCTCACAGAATAGAATTAGGTCAACTTTTGTACAATGGGGGATAGTAGATTGACATAGGCTAGTGCTTTTTCTGTTCATTAGGCCGACTCATCTTGTTGGCTGATGAAAAGTGAATGTGGACAGTTCTTCCAATATCTTCAATATGCGCCTTGGAATTGGATAAGGACTCGCGCAGTTGGGTCCCGGATGTATCTGTCTTCACATGTAGCCTGTGAAAAAGACCCGATCACATGACGGAGAGCCGTGTAAGTGCGCCCAGCCAGGAGAAGGGAATTATAATTATTATATTCAGCCCAAGGGCACAACGGCCACTGGCCGCAAAAGGCATGGATTTTTTTAGGGGGCATTACGGCCACACAAAGGGGATGCTGCCGGGAAATTCGAGGCATTATCAAGTGCTTGTCAAATTGTGAATGAGAGACTAATGAAGTGTGTACAGCCTGCGCAAAAAACAAAGCAGAGCTCATGCGACTTTTTTCAAATCATCATTAGTCTCATAATGCAGCCTTAGAATGTATTAGAAATCAAAACATACAGTGCCTTCGGAAAGTGTTCAGACCCCTTGACTTTTCCAAATATTTTTACGTTACAGCCTTATTCTAAAATTGATTAAATAAATAAAAATCTTTAGCAATCTACACACAATACCCCATAATGACAAAGTGAAAACAGGTTTGTAGACATTTTTGCAAATGTAAAACATTTACATAACATTTTGGTCATTTAGCAGACGCTCTTATCCAGTTAGTGAGTGCATACATTATATATTTTTACATACTGGCCCCCCGTGGGAATCGAACCCACAACCCTGGCGTTGCAAACGCCATGCTCTACCAACATCCCTGCCGGCCATTCCCTCCCCTACCCTGGACGACGCTGGGCCAATTGTGCGCCGCCCCATGGGTCTCCCGGTCGCGGCCGGCTACGACAGAGCCTGGATTCGAACCAGGATCTCTAAGGGCACAGCTAGCACTGCGATGCAGCGCCTTAGACCACTGTGCCACTCAGGAGGACATTATAAAATAGTTATAATACAGAAATACCTTATTTACAAGTAGTAAGTACAAGTATTCAGACCCTTTGCTATGAGATTCAAAATGTATCTCAGGTGCATCCTGTTTCCATTGATCATCATTGAGATGTTTCTACAACTTGATTGGAGTCCACCTGTGGTAAATTCAATTGATTGGACATGATTTGTAAAGGCACACACCTGTCTATATAAGGTCCCACAGTTGTTGAGAATGGCGCCGGAGAAGATGGCTGCCATTTTACAGCCCTCTAACCATTTGTACTATTATGTGTGTTTTTTCGCGTTATTTGTCATTTATAATGTACATAATGTTTCTGCCACCGTCTCTTATGACCAAAAAGCGCTTCTGGATATCAGGACAGCAATTACTCACCTCGTATTGGACGAAGATTTGTTCTTCAACGAGTCGGACGCAAAGTATATTCTACAGACACCCGACCAGGCCCAAATCCCCGTCATTCGCATGAGAAAGAGACAGAGATATCGTGGATGAAGATCGGGGCGCTTTGTAAGGATCCGACAGCAAGCGAGTAAACTGCCTCTTCCATCAATCCTATTAGCCAATCTTCAATCATTTGAAAATAAATTAGATGAACTACGATTACGGTTATCCTACCAACGGGATATTAAAAACTGTAATATCTTATGTTTCACAAGTTGTGGCTGAACGACGACATGGACAACATACAGCTGACGGGATATACTCTACATCGGCAGGATAGTACGGCTGACTCCGGTAAGACAAGGGGTGGCGGTCTGTGTATATTTGTAAACAACAGCTGGTGCACAAAATCAAATACTAAGGAAGTCTCGAGGTTTTGCTCGCCTGAGGTAGAGTATCTTATGATAAGCTGTAGACCACACTATTTACCAAGAAAGTTTTCATCTATATTTTTCATAGCTGTCTATTTACCACCACAAACTAATGCTGGCATTAAGATTGCAGTCAACGAGCTGTATAAGGCCATAAGTCAACAGGAAAACGCTCATCCAGATGCAGCGCTCCTAGTGGCCGGGGACTTTAATGCAGGGAAACTTAAATCCGTTCTACCTAATTTCTACCAGCATGTTAAATGTGCAACCAGAGGAAAAAAAACTCTAGACCACCTTTACTCCACACACAGAGACGCATACAAAGCTCTCCCTCGCCCTCCATTTGGCAAATCTGACCATAACTCTATCCTCCTGATTCCTGCTTATAAGCAAAAACTAAAGCAGGAAGCACCAGTGACTCGGTTAATAAAAAAAGTGGTCAGATGACGCAGATGCTAAGCTACAGGACTGTTTTGCTAGCACAGACTGGAACATGTTCCGGGATTCTTCAGACAGCATTGAGGAGTACACCACATCAGTCACTGGCTTCATCAATAAGTGCATCGATGACGTCGTCCCCACAGTGACCGTACATACCCCAACCAGAAGTCATGGATTACAGGCAACATCCGCACTGAGCTAAAGGGTAGAGCTGCCGCTTTCAAGGAGCGGGACTCTAACCCGGACGCTTATAAGAAATCCCGCTATGCCCTCCGACGAAACATCAAACAGGCAAAGAGTCAATACAGGACTAAGATTGAATCGTACTACACTGGGTCCGATGCTCGTCGGATGTGGCAGGGCTTGCAAACTATTACAGACTACAAAGAGAAGCACAGCCGTGAGCTGCCCAGTGACACAAGACTTCCAGGCGAGCTAAACCACTTCTATGCTCGCTTCGAGGCAAGCAACACTGAAGCATGCATGAGAGCACCAGCTGTTCCAGATGACTATGTGATCACGCTCTCCGTAGCCGATGTGAGTAAGACTTTTAAGCAGGTCAACATTCACAAGGCCGCAGGGCCAGATGGATTACCAGGACGTGTACTCTGAGCATGTGCTGACCAACTGGCAAGTGTCTTCACTGACATTTTCAACATGTCCCTGACTGAGTCTGTAATACCAACATGTTTCAAGCATACCACCATAGTCCCCGTGCCCAAGGACACTAAGATAACCTGCCTAAATGACTACTGACCCGTAGCACTGACGTCTGTAGCCATGAAGTGCTTTGAAAGGCTGGTCATGGCTCACATCCACACCGTTATCACAGAAACCCTAGACCCGCTCCAATTTGCATACCGCCCCAACAGATCCACAGATGATGCAATCTCTATTGTACTCCACACTGCCCTTTCCCACCTGGACAAGAGGAACACCTACGTGAGAATGCTATTCATTGACTACAGCTCAGCGTTCAACACCATAGTGCCCTCAAAGCTCATCACTATCAATCAATCAATCAATCAATTTTATTTTATATAGCCCTTCTTACATCAGCTAATATCTCGAAGTGCTGTACAGAAACCCAGCCTAAAACCCCAAACAGCTAGTAATGCAGGTGTAGAAGCACGGTGGCTAGGAAAAACTCCCTAGAAAGGCAAAACCTAGGAAGAAACCTAGAGAGGAACCAGGCTATGAGGTGTGGCCAGTCCTCTTCTGGCTGTGCCGGGTGGAGATTATAACAGAACCATGCCAAGATGTTCAAAAATGTTCATAAGTGACAAGCATGGTCAAATAATAATCAGGAATAAATCTCAGTTGGCTTTTCATAGCCGATCATTAGAGTTTAAAACAGCAGGTCTGGGACAGGTAGGGGTTCCATAACCGCAGGCAGAACAGTTTAAACTGGAATAGCAGCAAGGCCAGGCGGACTGGGGACAGCAAGGAGTCACCACGGCCGGTAGTCCCGACGTATGGTCCTAGGGCTCAGGTCTCTCAGTTGGCTTTTCATAGCCGATCATTTAGAGTTGAAAACAGCAGGTCTGGGACAGGTAGGGGTTTCGTAGCCGCAGGCAGAACAGTTGAAACTGGAATAGCAGCAAGGCCAGGCGGACTGGGGACAGCAAGGTGTCATCATGCCCGGTAGTCCTGACGTATGGTCCTAGGGCTCAGGTTCTCAGAGAGAAAGAGAGAACGAGAGAATTAGAGAGAGCATACTTAAATTCACACAGGACACTGGATAAGACAGGAGAAGTACTCCAGGTATAACCAACTAACCCCAGCCCCCCGACACATAAACTACTGCAGCAACTAAGCTAAGGATCCTCAACACGGGGACCCCTCAGCGGTGCGTGCTCAGTCCCCTGCTGTACTCCCTGTTCACCCATGACTGCATGGCCAGGCACGACTCCAACACCATCATTACGTTTGCACCGTGTGGTGCCAGGATAACAACCTCTCCCTCAATGTGACCAAGACAAAGGAGATGATTGTGGACTACAGGAAAAAAAAAGAGGACTGAGCACGCCCCCATTCTGATCGACGGGCTGTAGTGGAACAGGTTGAGAGCTTCAAGTTCCTTGGTGTCTACATCACCAACGAACTATCATGGTCCAAACATACCAAGACAGTCGTGAAGAGTTATACAGCTGCACCATCGAGAGCATCCTGACTGGTTGCATCACCGCCTGGTATGGCAACTGCTCGGCCTCCGACCGCAAGGCACTACAGAGGGTAGTGCGTACGACCCAGTACATCACTGGGGCCAAGCTTCCTGCCATCCAGGACCTCTATACCAGGCGGTGTCAGAGGAAGGCCCTCAAAATTGTCAAAGACTCCAGCCACCCTAGTCATAGACTGTTCTCTCTGCTACCGCACGGCAAGCGGTACCGGAGCGCCAAGTCTAGGTCCAAAAGGCTTCTCAACAGCTTCTACCCCCAAGCCATAAGGCTCCTGAACAGCTAATCATGGCTACCCGGACTATTTGCACTGCCCCCCCCACCCCATCCTTTTATGCTGCTGCTACTCTGTTAATTATTTATGCATAGTCACTTTAACTCTACCCACATGTACATATTATCTCAACTCCCTCAACTAGCCGGTGCCCCAGCACATTGACTCGACACCGGTACCCCCCTGTGTATATAGCCTCCCTACTGTTATTCTATTTTACTTTTGCTCTTTTTTTCTCAACACTTTTTTGTTGTTTTGTTTTATTTTATTTTACTTTTTTATTTAAAAATAAATGCATTGTTGGTTAATGGCTGTAAGTAAGCATTTCACAGTAATGTCTACACCTGTTGTATTCGGCGCATGTGGCAAATTTGATTTGATTTGAGTACACGGTAGCATGAGGCTTCACAAAGGTTATACATGGCTATAAACTTAGCCAGACAGTATGAACAGAATAATATACATCTTAAACGAGACCTTTGGCACACAGCGTAAATGAGCTAGCATGGCTGGCTAACATCTTGGCTAGCAGGCCAGAAATGGCATGACGCACATAGGAAAGGAAAATACCTTGTAAACGTAATAAACATGGTAAATAACTTAGGCCTAACCCTAACCCTTACCCTTAACAACAATGAAGTACTGACCTAAAGAAGCAATAACAATACTTACACTTTGATGCACTAAAACACAGATCAAATACAATGCTCTAGAACATAGGTCAAATACGATGCACTAAAACACAGGTCAAATACGATGCTCTAGAACACAGGTCAAATACGATGCTCTAGAACACAGGTCAAATACGATGCACTAAAACACAGGTCAAATACGATGCTCTAGAACACAGGTCAAATACGATGCACTAAAACACAGGTCAAATACGATGCTCTAGAACACAGGTCAAATACGATGCTCTAGAACACAGGTCAAATACGATGCACTAAAACACAGGTCAAATACGATGCTCTAGAACACAGGTCAAATACGATGCTCTAGAACACAGGTCAAATACGATGCTCTAGAACACAGGTCAAATACGATGCTCTAGAACACAGGTCAAATACGATGCTCTAGAACACAGGTCAAATACGATGCTCTAGAACACAGGTCAAATACGATGCACTAAAACACAGGTCAAATACGATGCTCTAGAACACAGGTCAAATACGATGCTCTAGAACACAGGTCAAATACGATGCACTAAAACACAGGTCAAATACGATGCTCTAGAACACAGGTCAAATACGATGCACTAAAACACAGGTCAAATACAGATCTTGAGAAACAGTCAGAGTCCATTCTGACCGCGATCTCACTCTGACGGCAGCAGTGGGGTTCAGTGAAGCGCACAGGGAATGGCGAACTGTGATTGGCTGATACAAGTGAGGTGATTTGTAGGTACCACCAATGAGGAAAAAGGCGTGTTGGGCAAGTACAACAAACTAGCAGTTCAGTGTTGCTAAAACTGCCTGTTTAACCCTAACAAAGAGGCCTGTTTAATGTTGAACTGCTAACTAAGAGCTGGAATTCTTAACACTAATCCTCCATAGTCTCCAGGTTTCTGTTGGTGGCAGCATTTGACTGGATTAGAAGCAGTGTTCAGTGTTAACTTCTTGTAGTGATATGAGTGTTTTGTCTTTTCTCCTCCAGTTAAAACTCATGCGATCAGAGCTGAATGTTGAAGAGGTTGTTAATGACAGGAGTCTGAAGGTAAGAACATCACTCTGACCTCTCACCTCATGACCTGTTTGACCTCTCACCTCATGGCCTCTCACTTCATGGCCTGTCTGACCTCTCACTTCATGGCCTGTCTGACCTCTCACCTCATGGCCTGTTTGACCTCTCACCTCATGGCCTCTCACCTCATGGCCTGTCTGACCTCTCACCTCATGGCCTCTGACCTCTCACTTCATGGCCTGTCTGACCTCTCACTTCATGGCCTGTCTGACCTCTCACCTCATGGCCTCTGACCTCTCACTTCATGGCCTGTTTGACCTCTCACCTCATGGCCTCTGACCTCTCACCTCATGGCCTCTGACCTCTCACTTCATGGCCTGTCTGACCTCTCACTTCATGGCCTGTTTGACCTCTCGAGCACACTCACACACAGATATATGCACTTCAATGACCCTCTCCTGTGCTGTTCCTTCCTCAGGTGTTCAGTGAACGGTGCCGGACCCACTACACCCCTCCTACGGTCAAGTGACTGTCTGAGCTGCTCTGGTGAGAATAGCTGCAGGTTCAGACGGTTGCATCAGGACCAGAATCAGACCGAGCCATCCATGGACTTGACCTGAGGGACCCCTGCCCTCCAGCCAACCACACTGTTATCACCCATGGAGACCGCTGCATTGCGTTGCCTCACAACAAGGCCACCTCTGTCAAGCAATCTGCTCTGTTTATTTTCATGATTGTAGTTTTATTTTAATTTTTTTAAACAATGAAGTGTTTTCCAATGGCCCTCTGGTGTCTCTGACTTCTCCCCCCCCCCAGGGCTGAGGGGTAACTTACAACCAACTAATTGCAGCATTACAAGTGGAAAGGGGGAGAAGGTAAGGAACTTGTCTGTCAGCCGCATTAAAAACCAAAATTGGCTAAAGATAATTGTGATAAATAAATAAATAAACCAGTTTCATTGTTTTTTTATGCCAGCTGCTCCAAACAGGTGTTGGATGTACTGACTCCATGGCACATGGTTTATGAACTGATACACAAAACGACGCCGGATTCAACACTGTTTTTCAATTGAAATGATTATACAAAATTCTTGCAACCAATAGAATGTTATATACTGTATATGGGGGATACAACCATCCCAGCTCTGCAGATTTTGCTGCAAAGAGACCGAATCACTAGATCATTTGTTTTGGTACTGCCCATATGTAGCTTATTTTTGGTTGCAGGTTCAGGAATGGATGGACATTTTCAACATTTATTTGGAGCTAACTCTGCAAATAGCACTGCTGGGTGATTTTGAAAATTCAGAGTCAATTGATCAATAATAAAATAATACTCTTAGCAAAGGTGTTTATCTTCAATTTACAATCTGTAGAAACTATGAGGATAGAAAGGTTCAGAACTTTTGTGAAACACAGCACATTGGAAAAATATGGCAGCTAAAAATGTAAACTGGATGGTGTTCAGAGATAGATGGGAGGGGTTGAGTGGAGCTGAACGCTGGGACTAAAAACAATTTAACTATTGTAAAATATACTGTGTCTGTGAAATGTATGTAGTATGTATAAACTGGAAATAGAAGCCTAAGTAGTGTGGGCCATTAGTTTACTCCAATTAGGGGAGGGGTTGTAGGGTTAGGGGAAAAGAATAAAGAAGGAAATTATATTTCGAAAATATATTTAAAATAATATATTTACTAAAATATATATACACTACCGTTAAAGTTTGGGGTCACTTAGGAATGTCCTTGTTTTTGAAAGAAAAGCAATTTTTTTGTCCATTAAAATAACATCAAATTGATCAGAAATACAGTGTAGACATTGTTAATGTTGTAAATGGCTATTGTAGCTGGAAACGGCAGATTTTTAATGGAATATCTACATAGGCGTACAGAGGCCCATTATCAGCAACCATCAGTCCTGTGTTCCAATGGCACGTTGTGTTTGCTAATCCAAGTTTATCATTTTAAATGGCTAATTGATCATTAGAAAACCCTTTTGCAATTATGTTAGCACAGCTGAAAACTGTTGTGCTGATTAAAGAAGCAATAAAATTGGCCTTCTTGAGACTAGTTTAGTATCTTGAGCATCAGCAATTGTGGGTTCGATTACAGGCTCAAAATGGCCAGAAACAAATAACTTTCTTGTCAGTCCATTCTTGTTCTGAGAAATGAAGGCTATTCCATGCGAGAAATTGCCCAGAAACTGAAGATCTCATACAATGCTGTGTACTACTCCCTTCACAGGACAGCGCAAACTGGCTCTAACCAGAATAGAAAGAGGAGTGGGAGGCCCCGGTGCACAACTGAGCAAGAGAACAAATACATTAGTCTCTAGCTTGAGAAACAGACGCCTCACAGGTCCTCAACTGGCAGCTTCATTAAATAGTACCCGCAAAACACCAGTCTCAATGTCAACAGTGAAGAGGCGACTCCGGGATGCTGACCTAGGCAGAGTTGCAAAGAAAAAGGCATATCTCAGACTGGCCAATAAAAGAAAATATTAAGATGGGCAAAAGAACACAGACACTGGACAGAGGAAGATTGGAAAAAAAGTGTTATGGACAGACTAATCGAAGTTTGAGGTGTTTGGATCACAAAGAAGAACATTTGTGAGACGCAGACCAAATGAAAAGATGCTGGAGGAGTGCTTGATGCCATCTGTCAAGCATGGTGGAGGCAATGTGATGGTCTGGGGGTGCTTTGGTGGTGGTAAAGTGGGAGATTTGTACAGGGTAAAAGGGGTCTTAAAGAAGGAAGGCTATCATACCATTTTGCAACGCCATGCCATATCCTGTGGACGGCGCTTGATTGGAGCCAATTTCCTCCTACAACAGGACAATGACCCAAAGCACAGCTCCAAACTAGGCAATAACTATTTAGGGAAGAAGCAGTCAAGCTGGTATTCTGTCTATAATGGAGTGGCCAGCACAGTCACCGGATCTCAACCCTATTGAGCTGTTGTGGGAGCAGCTTGACCGTATGGTACGTAAGAAGTGCCCATCAAGCCAATCCAACTTGTGGGAGGTGCTTCAGGAAGCATGGGATGAAATCTCTTCAGATTACCTCAACAAATTGACAACTAGAATGCCAAAGGTCTGCAAGGCTGTAATTGCTGCAAATGGAGGATTCTTTGACGAAAGCAAAGTTTGAAGGACACAATTATTATTTCAATTAAAAATCATTATTTCTAACCTTGTTAATGAATACATTTCCTATTCATTTTGCTATATTTCCTATTCAAACTCATTTCATGTATGTTTTCATGGAATACATTTACATTTTAGTCATTTAGCAGACGCTCTTATCCAGAGCGACTTACAGTTAGTGAGTGCATACATTTGTATACTGGCCCCCCGTGGGAATCGAACCCACAACCCTGCCGTTGCAAGCGCCATGCTCTACCATCTGAGCTACAGGACATTTCTAAGTGACCCCAAACTTTTGAACGGTAGTGTAGTTCCTACGTTAGGAGAATACCTCATGATAAGCTGCAGACTATTTACCAAGAGAGTTTTCATATGTGTTTCGTAGTAGGGCCGGGATGATACCAGTATTGCAATATTTTTTCCATGGCTTTGGTCCTTTAAAAACCTGCTGTATGTAAAATATTGTGTGCTATAGCTTGGAATATAAATAAATGTGAGTCTGGATGACAACATAATGATGTTTGTTTCCAACATTAGGGCTGTTTTCCTAAAGAAGTTAAATCCACTTCGTGTTTTGTTTCCTTGTCACGATACTAACGAGTATTCGCGATACTGGTATCGTCACGGACCTATTTTGTAGCTATTTACCACCACAAACCGATGCTGGCACTAAGGCTCTCACTCAACAACCTGTATAGGGCCATAAGCAAACAAGAAAATGCACATCCAGAGGTGGTGCTCCTAGTGGCTGGTGATTTTAATACAGGGAAACTGAAATCCATTTTAACTCATTTTTACCAGCATGTCACCTGTGCAACAAAACTCTAGATCACCTTTACGCCAAAGACAGAGACGCATGCAAAGCTCTCCTGTCTCTGGCAAATCTGACCATGACTCTATCCTTCTGATTCCTGCTTACAAGCATAAACTCAAACAGGAAGTTCCAGTGGCACGCTCAATACGGAAGTAGTCCGATGAAGCGAATGCTAAACTACAGGACTGCTTTGCTAGCCCAGACTGGAATATGTTTCGGGATTCGTCCGATAACATTTTACCACATCAGTCACCGGCTTCATTAATAAGTGCATCGACGACATCATCCCCATAGTGACCATAAGTACACTGAACAAAAATATAAACGCAACATGTATTGGGTCCCATTTTTCATGAGCTGAAATAAAATATCCCAGAAAGTTTCCATACGCACAAAAACCTTATTTCTCTCAAATGTGCACAAATTTGTTTACATCCCTGTTAGTGAGCATTTCTCCTTTGCCAAGATAATCCATCCACCTGACAGGGGTGGCATATAAAGAAGCTGATTAAACAGCATGATCACTACACAGGTGCACCTTGTGCTGGGGACAATAAAAGGCCACTCTAAAATCTGCAGTTTTGTCACAACACAATGCTACAGATGTCTCAAGTTTTGAGGGAGCGTGTAATTGGCATGGTGACTGCAGGAATGTCCAACAGAGCTGTTGCCAGAGAATTGAATGTTAATTTCTCAACCATAAGCCACCTCCAACGTCATTTTAGAGAATTTGGCAGTACATCCAACTGGCCTCACAACCGCAGACCACGTGTAACCATTCCAGCCCAGGACCTCCACATCCGTCTTCTTCACCTGTGGGATCGTCTGAGGAGGGGGATGGGGGTGCTGAGGAGTATTTCTGTCTGTAATAAAGCCCTTTTGTGGGGAAAAACTCATTCTGATTGGCTGGGCCTGGCGCCCCAGTGGGTGGGCCAATGCCCTCCCAGGCCCACCCATGGCTCCGCCCCTGCCCAGTCATGTGAAATCCATAGATTAGGGCCTAATTTATTTATTTAAATTGACAGATTTCCTTCTATGATCTGTTGCATGTTGCGTTTATATTTTTGTTCAGTATAGAAATATTTCTAGGCCTAACTCATTAATAAATGGTCAGTAGGTTTCCACTTTCTTTAAAAGTTATACATTTGTCATTCTCATTGAAAGCAAGTCTAAGAAGTGGTAGAACTGTTCTACAGTGGGGAAAAAAAGTATTTAGTCAGCCACCAATTGTGCAAGTTCTCCCACTTAAAAAGATGACAGAGGCCTGTAATTTTCATCATAGGTACACGTCAACTATGACAGACAAAATAAGGAAAAAAAATCCAGAAAATCACATTGTAGGATTTTTTATGAATTTATTTGCAAATTATGGTGGAAAATAAGTATTTGGTCAATAACAAAAGTTTCTCAATACTTTGTTATATACCCTTTGTTGGCAATGACACAGGTCAAACGTTTTCTGTAAGTCTTCATAAGGTTTTCAAACACTGTTGCTGGTATTTTGGCCCATTCCTCCCATGCAGATCTCCTCTAGAGCAGTGATGTTTTGGGGCTGTCGCTGGGCAACACAGACTTTCAACTCCCTCCAAAGATTTTCTATGGGGTTGAGATCTGGAGACTGGCTAGGCCACTCCAGGACCTTGAAATGCTTCTTACGAAGCCACTCCTTCGTTGCCCGGGCGGTGTGTTTGGGATCATTGTCATGCTGAAAGACCCAGCCACGTTTCATCTTCAATGCCCTTGCTGATGGAAGGTTTTCACTCAAAATCTCACGATACATGGCCCCATTCATTCTTTCCTTTACACGGATCAGTCGTCCTGGTCCCTTTGCAGAAAAACAGCCCCAAAGCATGATGTTTCCACCCCCATGCTTCACAGTAGGTATGGTGTTCTTTGGATGCAACTCAGCATTCTTTGTCCTCCAAACACGACGAGTTGAGTTTTTACCAAAAAGTTATATTTTGGTTTCATCTGAGCATATGACATTCTCCCAATCCTCTTCTGGATCATCCAAACTTCAGACGGGCCTGGACATGTACTGGCTTAAGCAGGGGGACACGTCTGGCACTGCAGGATTTGAGTGCCAGGCGGCGTAGTGTGTTACTGATGGTAGGCTTTGTTACTTTGGTCCCAGCTCTCTGCAGGTCATTCACTAGGTCCCCCCGTGTGGTTCTGGGATTTTTGCTCACCGTTCTTGTGATCATTTTGACCCCACGGGGTGAGATCTTGCGTGGAGCCCCAGATCGAGGGAGATTATCAGTGGTCTTGTATGTCTTCCATTTCCTAATAATTGCTCCCACAGTTGATTTCTTCAAACCAAGCTGCTTACCTATTGCTGATTCAGTCTTCCCAGCCTGGTGCAGGTCTACCATTTTGTTTCTGGTGTCCTTTGACAGCTCTTTGGTCTTGGCCATAGTGGAGTTTGGAGTGTGACTGTTTGAGGTTGTGGACAGGTGTCTTTTATACTGATAACAAGTTCAAACAGGTGCCATTAATACAGGTAACAAGTGGAGGACAGAGGAGCCTCTTAAAGAAGAAGTTACAGGTCTGTGAGAGCCAGAAATCTTGCTTGTTTGTAGGTGACCAAATACTTATTTTCCACCATAATTTGCAAATAAAATCATAAAAATCCTACAATGTGATTTTCTGGAGAAAAAAAATCTCAATGTGTCTGTCATAGTTGACGTGTACCTATGATGAAAATTACAGGCCTCTCTCATATTTTTAAGTGGGAGAACTTGCACAATTGGTGGCTGACTAAATACTTTTTTTCCCCACTGTATGTGCACTACTTCTATGCTTCCCATTCTTACGTTTTGTTTTTGCGGCTCCCACTTTCGGGTTTTGTACACCAGCTGAAAATACAATATTTTATGTTATGGAAAATATATTTCACGGCGGTTTATATGGTACAATGATTCTCTACACAATGACTGCTTGTTTTGTCACAAAAACTGAAATTAGGCAAACTATTAGAATTTTAGCAACCAGGCAATGGCGGAGCGATTTCTGCATATTACACCTTTGAAGGTATCTTTTCAGCAGTTATAAATGTTTGTAACTAATTTGTTAATGGTCAGTGGGATTGCCACTTTAAAATAAGGTATCATTTGAGCAGAAATAAATGTTGATAACTCAGTTATAAATGTTGATAACTCAGTTATAAATGTTGATAGGTCTGTCACTTTAAAGTAAGGTATACATCGCAGTTATACATGTGGGTAAATAATTTCTACAGTTCACTCAGAGCTTAGACATACTTATAGGCAGTATTGGGTATTCATTGCTACATACATGAGAGAAGATTCAACACTTTGTTAAACATGTTTAGTCAATGACTGGTGGGTAGGAAGACCAAAACATTCAACGTTATGAGAGGATACCCCCTCCACTGTTTCACCAACCTAAGGTATTACGGTTTCCATTTCACACCAGAGTATTCACCATACTTGGACTATCACAGAGAAGTGGTAAGTGTGTGTTGATATACTTTGGGAATCTGGTAAAGGGACATTTTGATTGAATAATGTCCTGGATGTAAATTTGTCTCCAATTATGTCATGATGTTCTAACTAACCTACATAAGGGCATGATTGATGGGAAATTTCATAATGCAAATGGCCTGCCCCTTTCTAGACGTCCGCGGGTGCGCTACAAATAGGCCGACGGCCTCAGGTTGTGCGCCAAGGCCCGGTCTTCCAGGAAGTCACGAAATAACGTTTCCAGGACACTCTGTTTCCGAGATATAATTATTTATTTTTGTTATTATTATTTCTGCACCAGACAATTATGGCAAATGTACATTTCATCACCAAATGGACATGGCCGTTTCTCGTAGATGGAACAGACTTCAAAGACGAAACTCTGTGAGCAGAGGGGTGGCCAAATGTACTTTTAGCCTAGAAAGAAGATGGCGACAAGGCCACAACGCTCTTTGAGTTAATGCACATTTTCTGGGATTAAAGGTCGAAAACGGTAATGCTGCGCTAATTTGTCACGGAATCAGCCGAGGCTGCCCCTCCTCCTTGCCCGGGCAGGCTTCGGCGTTCGTCGTCCCCGGAGTACTAGCTGCCACCGATCTATGTTTCGGTGTTTGTCTAGTTTGTCCTGATTATTTTCACCTGTTTCCCATTATGTTACATTGTATTCTCTTTATAACCCCCTGTCTCTCATTGGTTATTGTGTGTGATTGTTTTCCGTGAGGTCGGCAGTGTTCGGGTGTATGCGTATTTTGTTCCTCCCTGTTTGGAGGTTTTGTTTGTATTTTGATTACTGTGCTAGTAAAGTTTGTCTGCCAGTAGCTCGGTGTCCTGCGCTTGACTTCGCTCACAGCATACACGTCGCCCTGACATAATTTGACCACTGCACGTCAAAGTATATAAACCTACGGTGTAAGGAAAAATAGAACCAGCCATTTATCTAGCCTGGATTACGAGAAATCTTACAACGTCCAATTCATGATGCTAAACAAAATATGTTTTTTGTAGAAAAAAGTTATAGATCCAGTTGAGGCAGGTTTCGGAGCTCTACGTGATTTCTGTGATTTTCTGTATGAAGTTTGTCCATCTGCAATACGTTAGGTGCATTTTCATATTTCATATTGCAATTGGACAGACTCACACAGCCACGTGTACTTCAAGTATTATTTTGAGACCCAAAGAACCACCCCATCAGCCCAGGACACAGAGACAGCACCATAGAGACATGCTCTAGCCTGACAAGTGCTCACACTGCCCATCAGACCTCAGAGAAAAACTCACACACACAGCCAAGAGGGAGTGACACAGTGTGGGGCCTGCAAGAGTTACCGGCGGCAGAACCATCAAAGAACCGTCAGACCTAGAGCTCTGAAACGTTATAAACCTGTTCTAGAGCTTAAGTCGGTACTGCACAGTGAGTTATGCGGCTCTATGAGGTTCTCTGGCCGAGAAACAGCATCGTCCATTGGCCATATATTCAGTTAATTTTTAACATCATGATTTAGAAAAGTCCCAGAATAACAAGACTAGGTGCATTGAAACCGCCTCGGCACATAGAAACGGACCAGTTTCTGGCCAATAGCTCGTTCAGGGACCCCGTAGCAACCCCCGAAATAAGTGCATTTCCAGCACTAATGTCAAGAATGCTGTAGGTGGGTGTAGTGGTGGAATCAAGCGCAGGACACCGAAGTATAGTCCAAAAGACTTTAGTTCAAATTCCAACAAGGAAAATACGAACAAAACTTGCCCGAAGGCGAAACTACGCACGAAGGCGACACAAACAAAAGGCGCACTAAACATGTGCGTAAACGCTCCAACACAGTGGAGTGAAGCTCAACCAAGCGAAAGCAAAACAAGCACAACACACGACAGAAATAATCACACACAAACACAGACACACCCAACGAGACTTAAATAGAACACTAATGAGGACTAACTAGACACAGGTGTACAACATCAAGACCAAACCAAACGAACATGAAACATAGATCGGTGGCAGCTAGTACTCCGGGGACGACGACCGCCGATGCCTGCCCGAACCAGGAGGAGGAGCAGCCTCGGCCGAAACCGTGACAGTACCCCCCCCCTTGACGCGCGGCTCCAGCCGTGCGCCGACCCCGGCCTCGGGGACGACCATGAGGACGCGGAGCAGGGCGCGCGGGATGGTTCCGGTGGAACTCCGACAGGAGAGATGGGTCTAGGATGTCCCTCCGCGGCACCCAGCACCGCTCCTCCGGGCCGTACCCATCCCACTCCACGAGATACTGGAGACCCCCCATCCGGCGTCTGGAGTCCAAGATGGACCGAACGGTGTACGCCGGAGCCCCCTCGATGTCCAATGGGGGCGGAGGAGTCTCTCCTATCTCATTTTCCTGGAGTGGACCAGCTACCACCGGCCTGAGAAGAGACACATGGAACGAGGGGTTAATATTCTTATATTCAACAGGTAGATGTAACTTATAACACACCTCGTTCAATCTTCTCAGGACTTTAAAGGGCCCCACAAACCGCAGACCCAGCTTCCGGCAGGGCAGGCGGAGGGGTAGGTTTCTGGTAGAGAGCCAGACTCGATCTCCGGGTGCGTACACCGGCCCCTCACTGCGGTGGAGATCAGCGCTCGCCTTGTGACGACGGACGGCCTGCTGCAGGTGGACGTGGGCAGCGTTCCACGTCTCTTCCGAGCGCCTCATCCAATCATCCACCGCAGGGGCCTCGATCTGGCTCTGCTGCCACGGTGCCAGAACCGGCTGGTAACCTAATACACATTGGAAAGGGGTTAGGTTGGTAGAGGAGTGGTGGAGAGAATTCTGGGCCATCTCGGCCCAGGGAATGTAATGCTCCCACTCCTCAGGCCGGTCCTGGCAATACGACCTCAGAAACCTACTGTGATGTCACGAGAGGCTACACAGCTTTCAGCGGGATTGCTCAAGTAGTGCAAGGAGACCAGGTTCAACCAAAACAAGGATTTTATTAAAGGTCTTGGGAAACTAACGAAAGTATAACACAATTCTGTTCTCTGGTGGCTCTTTAAGGGTTAACAGTTCAGGGATGTCTCTTCCACATCCAAAATCATAACTCTCCCTCGCTCAAATAACGTTTCCCCAGTCTTACTGTATTCCACGTTGCAGCTAGTGGCCAACCCAGCAAAACGTCCTTCCAAATGTCCCACACGTATTTCCACAGGTGCATATATCCAAAGGTGAGTATTTCCCAAAGGTAAGTATCTCCAAATCCTTATATTCCTCATGGAAGTGGACGTGCAGCACTCTTGTCCTCCAGAGAGCCCAGCTTGGAGACCGTGTCTCTTCCCTTCAACAAACCTTCAGCTCATCACCTCCTGATTGGTTTCAGCTGCGTGGGAAGATTGGCCATAGAGGGTTGGAGTTCCCGACCATACCAGCAGATGGAGCCATAGCTGTCTGGGTTTGCAGCCATCTCAGGGGGATGTAACGTCCCTCCAGGACACAGCCTCTCGTGACATCACACATCCCCCTCCTCGGGACCGACGTCCTCGTCGGGGTAAAGGCAGCGAAGAAGGCATCACGCCGGGAGAGGGCGTCCGCATTGCCGTGGTGCTTGCCAGCCCTGTGGACAACAGAAAAGTTAAACGGTTGCAAGCTCAAAAACCATCTGGTTACTCTACTGTTTGATTCCTTGTTCTTGGCCATCCACTGCAGAGGGGCGTGATCAGATACCACCATGAAACGTCGGCCCAGGAGATAGAACCGAAGGGACTCCAGGGCCCAGACTACAGCCAGACATTCTTTCTCCACCGTTGAATAGTTCTTCTCTCTTGGAAGTAACTTTCTGCTTAGGTAGAGAATGGGATGTTCTTCACCGTCATGTGCCTGGGTGAGGACAGCACCCAGACCCACCTCCGAAGCATCCGCTTGGACAATGAATTCCTTCTTGAAGTCTGGTGCCACCAGGATCGGACTGGAGCAGAGTGCTCGCTTCAGGTTGAGGAAAGCCGCCTCCGCCGCAGGGTTCCACTTCACCATTCGTGAGTGGCGTTTGGTTGTCAGCTCCGTCAACGGTGCAGCTATGGTAGCAAAATCTGCAATAAAGCGTCTATAGTAGCCAGCGAGGCCCAAAAATGACCTTACTTGCTTCTTGTTGATGGGCTGCGGCCAGTCCTGTATGGCCCGCAGTTTGGCTTCCTGTGGTTTGACCAACCCCCGCCCAATGGTGTACCCCAGGTAGTTTGTCTCACTGAAGGCCACCTTGCACTTCTTCGGGTTTGCCGTGAGCCCTGCTTCCCTGAGCGAATCCAGCACCGCTTGTACCCGGGGTAGGTGGCTGGCCCAATCCTGACTTTGTATAACAACATCATCCAAATAAGCCGCTGCGTACCTCTTGTGGGGCGCAAGGACTCGATCCATCAGGCGTTGGAACGTGGCAGGTGCCCCGTGGAGACCAAACGGAAGTCGGGTATACTGGTAGAGCCCCTCCGGGGTGGCAAAGGCTGTCTTCTCCTTAGACGCCGGGGTCAAGGGCACCTGCCAGTAGCCTTTGTGAGATCAAGAGTGGTTAGGAAACGAGCATGCCCCAAGGAGTCTATTAAATCATCGACACGAGGCATTGGGTATGCATCAAATTCAGACACTTCATTCAACTTTCGATAGTCATTACAAAATCGTACTGAACCGTCTGGCTTGGGAACTAGTACGATGGGACTTGCCCAGGCACTGTGGGACTCTTCGATTACTCCCAACTCCCGCATCTTCCTTACCTCCTTCTGTATAACCACTTTACGAGCCTCTGGCACGCGGTACGGGCGCTGGTTTACCGTTCGGCCAGGCATGGTGCGGATCTCATGTTGGACCACCTCTGTGTGACCGGGAAGGGAGGAGAAGACATCCTGGTTCTGCTCCACGAGTTCCAGGGCCATCTGTCGTTGATGTGGGGACAGATTTGGACCCAGCTGAACCTCTTCTCGCGCCGGTTCCTGGGTCTCTGTGGGGGTAGAGAGCTGAACAGCGCCTCTCTGGCGTGCCACTTCTTTAAAAGGTTAACATGATAAATCTGCTCAGTTTTCCTTTTATCTGGTTGCCTCACCTTGTAGTTTACTTCTCCCATGCGTTCAATGACCTCATATGGTCCTTGCCAGGTTGCCAGGAATTTGCACTCAACGGTTGGCACCAGGACCAGCACTCTGTCCCCCGGCTTAAACTCCCTGGGTTGAGCAGATCTGTTGTAGGAGGCTTGCTGTTGCCGCTGACTGGCCTCCAGGTGTTCCCGCATCATGGGATAGATGGCCTTCATTCTCTCCCTCATAGCCCCTACATGGTCGATCAGTGTCCGCTGTTGGCATGGCTGCTCCTCCCAGGCCTCCTTGGCGATGTCGAGCAGTCCTCTGGGTCTGTAGGAAAGCAAGAGCTCAAAGGGTGAAAAACCAGTAGAAGACTGAGGTACCTCTCTCACCGCAAATAATATGTATGGTAACAGCTGATCCCAGTTGCGCCCATCTTCCCCTACCGCTTTCCGCAGCATGGATTTTAGTGTTTTGTTAAAAGCGTTCGACTAGGCCATCTGTCTGGGGGTGGTAGACCGAGGTTCTCAGCTGTTTGATTTTCAGTAAAGCACAGAGTTCTTTCATCACCCTGGACATGAATGGAGTCCCTTGGTCCGTCAATATCTCTTTGGGATTCCCAGACTAGTTGAGAGACGGAACAGCTCCTTGGCGATTTGTCTGGATGTAGCCTTCCTCAGCGGAATGGCCTCCGGGTACCGGGACGCATAGTCCAGAATGACCAGAATGTATTGATGTCCCCTGGCACTTTTCGGTAAGGGCCCGACTATGTCTAATCCAATCCTCTCAAAAGGAGTTTCGATAATGGGCAAGGGAATGAGCGGGTTTCTATATGTGGGCTTTGGCGCAACCTGCTGACACTCAGGGCAACTACGGCAGTAGTTCTCTATCTCTTTGTGTACTCCTGGCCAAAAGAAACGTTGCATGATTCTTTCCTTAGTCTTCTCTACCCCCCAAGTGGGCCCCTAGCGGGTGTGTGTGGGCTAGGTTGAGTACTGTGGCCCGATAGGGCTGTGGCACGAGGAGCTGTTCATGCACTTCCTCATTTTTCTTGACTATCTGATATACTAACCCCCGGTTTACTGCGAAATGGGGGTAAGTAGGGGTTGTCTTATCACCTAACACTACACCTTCTAATACCTGCACATTTCTTAAGGCATTTGCAAGAGTAGGATCTTGTAATTGAGCCGTACCATACTGGCCTGTGAGAGGGGGAAGCTCTTGGGTGCCTGGGACGTCTTCTTCACTGGAGAACGGAGCACTTTCCTGGGCTGCGTTCTCTTCTCCCGTATCCGGACCAGTCTCGGTGTCGGTCTGGGCACCTGCCATCCCTATCAGAGCCCGGGCGGGAGTGAGTAACTCGGAGGATTGCACCGGAGCCTTCCCAGGATGAGTCTTGCCTCTCCGTTTCCGAGGTACTCGGGTTATCCTCTCCTGAGACTCTCTCCAGAGTGGGTAAAAGGCTGGGCAGTCTCGTCCAATTAGGACAGGGACGGGGAGGGAATCAACCACCCCCGCCGTCGTGTGTATGGTTCCCCGTGTGCTGGTCATTGTAAGTTCAGTAATGGGGTATTCTCTGGTGTCCCCATGGACACAGGAAACTGGGAGGACTTTCCCCGGGGTCAGACACGTTGGGCCCACCAAATCCTTACGCACCAGGGTGGCCCGGCTACCAGAATCCAGTAAGGCCTCCACATCATGGTGATTCACAGTTACCGGGCAGGTGGGGGGTCGATCTGGGCCGCCATCTACGACTCCCAAGAGCGAGGCAAAACGATGTGTGGGTGCTGAGCTGGAGGACTCCGCAGTGGGCATAGGTTCATCGGCTGGTTTCCCACACTGCCAGGAGATATGTCCCATCTCCCCACACCGGTAACACTGTCGAGGTTCCCCATCCTGGTGTACTCTTCTTGGACCCGCCTGGTTTCTGGCTCCCCCTGGAGTCGGGATAAGTCCTGAACGCGGCGGGGTTCGAGACCTTGGGGGTCCTTTGGACGGGTTTTCCCCCTTTGTGGTGGGGCCGCACTCCTGGGGTCTTTTCGGGAAGCATTCAGCATCTCCGCTGTGGCCTGGTACTTTTCCACAGCTTCCACGGTCAGATCAGCCGTGGTCAAGGCCTGTTGACTGATGAACCGTTTTGCCTCATAAGGCAGGGCGCGTAGGTACCGATCCACCACAACGGCCTCCACCACCGCCGCTGCTGTATTCCTCTGCGGATCCAGCCATTTCCTTGCGATTCGGACAAGTTCATGCATCTGCGCCCGAGGAGGTTGGTCTGGTTGGAAGGTCCAACTGTGAAAGCGCTGGGCCATACCAAACTTTGTGAGTCCATATCTGCTGAGGATCTCAGACTTCAGGGCATCATAGTCAGTAACCTGGTCAGGGCCCAGGTCCCGGACAGCATTCAGCGCTTCCCCGGTTAGAAAGGGGGCTAACAGACCAACCCACTGTTGCTTGGGCCAGGCTTCCCTAGTGGCCGTGGCCTCAAATGCATGCAGGTATGCCTCAATGTCATCGGTAGCTCCCATCTTAGATATAAAGTCATTTGCCTTTATTGGGCGGGTATTTTGGACCACCCTCTGTCTCTGCAACTGCAATTCCTCTGCCTTCAAAAGGTTGGCTTTCTTTTGCTCCTCCAAGAGAGCCACGTTTGCTTGCATCTGGGCTTGCTGGCCAGCAACAAGGGCTTTCAATATGTCCTCCATTTCAGTCGGCGGGGAGCCTACGGCCAACTTGGAAAACTGGGTGATCAAACCTTCGGTATCCTCCTCTGACATGCACTATTAACGCTTGAGCGTGCCCGTATTCTCCACCATCTGTGATGTCACGAGAGGCTACACAGCTTTCAGCGGGATTGCTCAAGTAGTGCAAGGAGACCAGGTTCAACCAAAACAAGGATTTTATTAAAGGTCTTGGGAAACTAACGAAAGTATAACACAATTCTGTTCTCTGGTGGCTCTTTAAGGGTTAACAGTTCAGGGATGTCTCTTCCACATCCAAAATCATAACTCTCCCTCGCTCAAATAACGTTTCCCCAGTCTTACTGTATTCCACGTTGCAGCTAGTGGCCAACCCAGCAAAACGTCCTTCCAAATGTCCCACACGTATTTCCACAGGTGCATATATCCAAAGGTGAGTATTTCCCAAAGGTAAGTATCTCCAAATCCTTATATTCCTCATGGAAGTGGACGTGCAGCACTCTTGTCCTCCAGAGAGCCCAGCTTGGAGACCGTGTCTCTTCCCTTCAACAAACCTTCAGCTCATCACCTCCTGATTGGTTTCAGCTGCGTGGGAAGATTGGCCATAGAGGGTTGGAGTTCCCGACCATACCAGCAGATGGAGCCATAGCTGTCTGGGTTTGCAGCCATCTCAGGGGGATGTAACGTCCCTCCAGGACACAGCCTCTCGTGACATCACACTACCCACATCCTGGTTAACACGTTCTACCTGCCCGTTACTCTCCGGGTGGTACCCCGAGGTAAGGCTAACCGAGACCCCCAAACGCTCCATAAACGCTCTCCACACCCGGGAGGTAAACTGGGGGCCTCGATCAGACACTATATCCTCGGGGACCCCGTAATGCCGGAAGACGTGGGTAAATAGGGCCTCAGCAGTCTGTAGGGCAGTAGGAAGACCCGACATAGGGAGAAGACAACAGGCCTTAGAGAACCGGTCCACAACGACCAGGATGGTGGTATTCCCCTGAGAGAGGGGAAGGTCTGTTACAAAATCCACCGAGAGGTGGGACCATGGTCGTTGTGGAACGGGTAGGGGCTGTAACTTACCCCTGGGCAGATGTCGGGGCGCCTTACACTGGGCGCACACCGAGCAGGAGGAGACGTAAACCCTCACATCCCTAGCCAAAGTAGGCCACCAGTATTTAGTGCTAAGGCAATGCACTGTCCGGCCAATACCCGGATGTCCAGAGGAGGGTGACGTGGTGAGCCCAGTAGATGAGTCGATCCCGAATCTCGAGCAGAACGTACCTCCGACCCTCAGGACATTGTGGAGGGCTGGGGTCTGTACGCAACGCTCGCTCGATCTCGGCATCGACCTCCCACACCACCGGTGCCACAAGGCAAGACTCCGGTAGTATGGGAGTAGGCTCAACGGACCTCTCCTCCGTGTCATACCGCCGGGACAGTGCATCTGCCTTACCATTCTGGGACCCAGGGATGTACGTGATTTTAAATACGAACCTGGTGAGAAACATACTCCATCGAGCCTGGCGAGGGTTCAGTCTCCCTCGCTGCCCGGATGTACTCCAGGTTCCGATGGTCAGTCAAAATGAGGAAAGGGTGTTGAGCCCCCTCAAGCCAATGCCTCCACACCTTAAGGGCTTGAACTACAGCTAACAGCTCCCTGTCCCCAACGTCATAGTTACGCTCCGCCGGGCTGAGCTTTTTGGAGTAAAAAGCACAGGGGCGGAGTTTAGGTGGCGAGCCGGACCGTTGAGAGAGAACGGCCCCTATACCAGCCTCAGACGCGTCCACCTCAACCTGAAATGGAATTGTGGGATCCGGATGCGCCAGCACCGGAGCCGACGTAAACAGGTCCTTCAGTCTCCCAAAGGCCCTGTCCGCATCAGCTGACCACTGCAGGCGCACCGGACCCCCCTTCAGAAGGGACGTGATGGGAGCTGCCACCTGTCCAAAACCCCGGATAAACCTCCGGTAGTAATTCGCAAAGCCCAAGAACTGCTGCACCTCTTTTACAGTGGTTGGAGTTTGCCAATTACGCACAGCGGACACACGATCCACCTCCATTCTCACCCCTGACGCGGACAACCGATAACCCAAAAAGGAGACCGACTCCTGGAAAAACAGACATTTCTCTGCCTTGACATATACAGTGGGGAAAAAAAGTATTTAGTCAGCCACCAATTGTGCAAGTTCTCCCACTTAAAAAGATGAGAGAGGCCTGAAATTTTCATCATAGGTACACGTCAACTATGACAGACAAAATGCGGAAAAAAAATCCAGAAAATCACATTGTAGGATTTTTAATGAATTTATTTGCAAATTATGGTGGAAAATAAGTATTTGGTCAATAACAAAAGTTTCTCAATACTTTGTTATATACCCTTTGTTGGCAATGACACAGGTCAAACGTTTTCTGTAAGTCTTCACAAGGTTTTCACACACTGTTGCTGGTATTTTGGCCCATTCCTCCATGCAGATCTCCTCTAGAGCAGTGATGTTTTGGGGCTGTCGCTGGGCAACACAGACTTTCAACTCCCTCCAAAGATGTTCTATGAGGTTGAGATCAGGAGACTGGCTAGGCCACTCCAGGACCTTGAAATGCTTCTTACGAAGCCACTCCTTCATTGCCCGGGCGGTGTGTTTGGGATCATTGTCATGCTGAAAGACCCAGCCACGTTTCATCTTCAATGCCCTTGCTGATGGAAGGAGGTTTTCACTCAAAATCTCACGATACATGGCCCCATTCATTCGTTCCTTTACTCGGATCAGTCGTCCTGGTCCCTTTGCAGAAAAACAGCCCCAAAGCATGATGTTTCCACCCCCATACTTCACAGTAGGTATGGTGTTCTTTGGATGCAACTCAGCATTCTTTGTCCTCCAAACACGACGAGTTGAGTTTTTACCAAAAAGGTCTATTTTGGTTTCATCTGACCATATGACATTCTCCCAATCCTCTTCTGGATCATCCAAATGCACTCTAGCAAACTTCAGACAGGCCTGGACATGTACTGGCTTAAGCAGGCGGACACGTCTTGCACTGCAGGATTTGAGTCCCTGGCGGCGTAGTGTGTTACTGATGGTAGGCTTTGTTACTTTGGTCCCAGCTCTCTGCAGGTCATTCACTAGGTCCCTCCGTGTGGTTCTGGGATTTTTGCTCACCGTTCTTGTGATCATTTTGACCCTACGGGGTGAGATCTTGCGTGGAGCCCCAGATCGAGGGAGATTATCAGTGGTCTTGTATGTCTTCCATTTCCTAATAATTGCTCCCACAGTTGATTTCTTCAAACCAAGCTGCTTACCTATTGCAGATTCAGTCTTCCCAGCCTGGTGCAGGTCTACAATTTTGTTTCTGGTGTCCTTTGTCAGCTCTTTGGTCTTGGCCATAGTGGAGTTTGGAGTGTGACTCTTTGAGGTTGTGGACAGGTGTCTTTTATACTGATAACAAGTTCAAACAGATGCCATTAATACAGGTAACGAGTGGAGGACAGAGGAGCCTCTTAAAGAAGAAGTTACAGGTCTGTGAGAGCCAGAAATCTTGCTTGTTTGTAGGTGACCAAATACTTATTTTCCACCATAATTTGCAAATAAATTCATTAAAAATCCTACAATGTGATTTTCTGGATTTTTTTTTCTCAATTTGTCTTTCATAGTTGACGTGTACCTATGATGAAAATTACAGGCCTCTCTCATCTTTTTAAGTGGGAGAACTTGCACAAATAGTGGCTGACTAAATACTTTTTTTCCCCACTGTAGGTCGTGCTCCAACAGCCTCCTCAATACACGTCGCACCAGGGTTATATGCTCGGCTCGGGTAGACGAGTACACCAGAATATCATCAATGTACACGACCACCCCTTGTCCCTGCATATCCCGGAAAATGTCATCTACGAAGGATTGGAAGACTGATGGAGCATTCATCAACCCATATGGCATGACAAGATACTCGAAATGACCTGACGTGGTACTAAACGCCGTTTTCCATTCATCGCCCTCCCTAATGCGCACCAAGTTATACGCGCTCCTGAGATCCAATTTTGGAAAACCGCGCCCCATGCAATGACTCCGTCATGGTCGCAATCAGAGGGAGTGGATAACTGTATTTCACAGTAATCTGATTGAGACCACGGTAATCAATGCACGGGCGCAACCCTCCATCTTTCTTTTTCACAAAAAGAAACTCGAAGAGGCGGGGGAAATGGAAGGCCGAATGTATCCCTGTCTCAAAGATTCGGCTATGTAAGTCTCCATAGCTTTCCTCTCCTCTTGAGACAAAGGATACACATGGCTCTGTGGGAGCGCTGCTCCTGCCTGGAGATCAATCGCACAATCCCCCTGTCTATGGGGAGGCAACTGCGTCGCCCCTAGTTTTGCTAAACACAAGAGCTAAATCCCCATATTCAGGCGGAATGTGCAGTGCGGGCACTTGGTTTGGACTTTCCACCGAAGTCGCCCCACGGAAACACCCAGACATCGCCCCTCACACTGAGCAGACCACCCATCGAGAGCCCTCTGTTGCCACGAAATAGCAGGGTTATGGGTGCTTAACCAGGAATCCCCAGCACCACTGGGTACGCAGGAGAGTCGATCAGATACAGCTGTATAGTCTCTTCATGACCCCCCTGCGCACACATCCTAAGTGGCGCTGTGACCTCCCTGATCAACCCCGACCCCAACGGGCGGCTATCTAAGGCATGTACGGGAAAAGGTTTGTCAACAGGTAGGAGAGGGATCCCTAACTCTAAACAAAACTTTCGATCAACAAAATTCCCAGCTGCGCCTGAATCTACTAGCGCCTTATGCTGGGAATGAGGTGCAACCTGTGGAAAATCAACAGGTATACAAAAGTGTGCAACAGAAAGCTCTGGGTAAGCGGGGCGTCTACTCACCTGGGAGGCCCCCCCAGTGCGTGGCCTGTTGTCCTCTCCCTCGGAGAACCCTCCCCAGCACCTGGCCGCAGTGTGCCCTCCACGACCGCACTTGGTGCAGGAGACAGGCCCCCTCGAGCTCTTCCTCCTCCGCTCTCTAGCGCCAGCGCCCCCGTGCTCCATGGGGCACGGCTCGGAGGCGCTGGAGGGTGAAATGGACGGACCCCCCTCGGAACGTCCGCGGGTAGCTAGCAGGTTATCCAGCCTGATGGACATGTCGACCAACTGGTCGAACGAGAGGCTGGTGTCCCTACAGGCCAGCTCCCGACGGACGTCCTCGCGAAGACTACATCTGTAGTGATCGACGAGAGCCCGCTCATTCCACCCTGCATCTGCCGCTAGAGTACGGAATTCTCAGGGCGAACTCCTGGGCACTCCTCCTCCCCTGCCGGAGGAAGACCAGACGCTCCCCCGCCGCTTTCCCC
Source organism: Coregonus clupeaformis (assembly GCF_020615455.1). Lineage (NCBI taxonomy): Eukaryota > Metazoa > Chordata > Actinopteri > Salmoniformes > Salmonidae > Coregonus > Coregonus clupeaformis. Next base: position 11,066,776 of record NC_059225.1, on the reverse strand, counting down.
TCCGGGGATGGTCAAACACCGCCCTGAAGCGGCGGGAGAACTCGTCGTAGGTGATGGTATC